>NW_020229462.1:16230-81230 GCF_003227725.1 Camponotus floridanus | reverse complement strand
ATTTATTTTATGTTTTCAAATGTATTTTATTTTTTCATTTTATGACTTTTTTATATTACAATAGATGCGAATAATAAATTTAATAGAATGCGAAGAATTTTGATTCGTGCTAATTTTAATCGTACAGCTGCGATACGAATGTATCGAGAAACATATCCTGATGATATATCAGCACCATCAAGACAATCATTCCGGAGGTAACAAACAACTTTATAAAAAATAAAAATTAATTAAAAAATTTAACTAAACATTGCACATTTATAAGATTATACATATTTCACATTACTAATTCGATATTTTACATGTAGATTGGCTGAAAGATTAGAACACGAGGGTAACGCTGCAAGACGTCAACATTATGCAGAACATCCTCTTAATAATGATTTAATTGAACTTGTTAGGTTGCTTATTCAAGAAAATCCTCATCTAAGTGTGCGACAAACAGGTAAATGAGTATTATCACAAAAAAGATATAAGATATAAAATATACATAAAATATAAAATTAAAAATCTTATTGTTAGATATAAGATTAAAACTTTAATTAAATCAATTATTATTGCAGTTCACTTCTTTTAAAGTTTTCTTCTTTTAAAATAGGAATATCAAAATCTTCAATACATAGGGCACTAAAAAGTCTACAACTATATTCATACCGTGCTGAGGAACATCAACAATTAATTTTAAGAGGTTTCGGAAATCGAAAAATATTTTGTACATGGGCTTTACAAAAAATAAGAGAAGATCTAGATTTTTTCAACGAGTATTTACAGACAAAGCAACTTTTTTGAATATAAAAGGAATAAATAAACAAAATTGTCGCTATTGGGCTACCGAAAATCTTCGTTGGTTTCGTCAAATTCCTTCTCAGCACAAATGGAAAATATATGTGTGGTTAAATATATGGTGTGGAATTATTGGCAATCATGTAATTGGTCCGTATTTTTTTGACGCAACTCTCAACGGAGAGAGATATGTCTTTTTTTAACAGACACTTTACCAATCCTGCTTGAAAATGTTACTCTCGATGTATGTGTGCGTATGTGGTATCAGGATGGAACAACGGCTCGTGCTATGCTCAATTGCATGGCCGGCAAAATCACCGGATTTAACGTCGTTAGATTTTTTCTTTTGGAGTAGGATAAAGGATTTAGTCTACGCCACACACAAGAAGACATGCGTCAAAGAATTATTGATGCATGTGCCTCGATTAATGTAGGAGAATTACGTAATGTGCAAGCTTCATTAATTCGCAAATTCCAGTGGTGCTTAGATGAGAACGGCGGCCATTTCGAACATTTACACCATTAAATTCATTTTTCCTCGTATATTAATGTTGTATACCTAAGTATAATATACTTTTAATATTGTGTGTGTACATAATTATTATAAAAACGTTAAGTGTGTTCTATAAAATGTTACATCTAAAATATTATATTATGTCTAAAATAAATAAATATGTATAAATAAATAAATATGTATACGCGTTTATTAATCTTAATAATTTAATTAAAATATTAATGATAAAAATTATGTTAAAGTCACACAATTTTTAAAAATTATTTGTTTTATGATTTATCAAAATTTTATGTTTAGTAAAAAGTATTTCACAAAAAAAGCTATACTTTATTATTTATAAAGTTTACGTTTGTATGGTTTATGCCAATGTGTCATATGATTTATTAAATGTCCCATAATTATATTGATTCGTAAGCTTTCTATTTATATTTTTCGTACACTGAGTATCATGATTAAATGACAACAAGACATACAACCTCTAATGCACGAGTCAGAAGTTGGCTATATCGCAGGGCCGAAAATGAAATGGTGGACATCGCCCGCGATATTTCAAGCCGGAAAATCTCGTATAATATGTAAAATATTTACATTAAATCATACATCGTTATATTCGTTTCAAACAGCGCTACAACTTTTATTATATCAAAATATCTACATTGTTATAAAAAAATTATGCCTATCTCTCCGTTCTTCAATATAAATAAATTTTTTAATCAATCTATACTCACAATAAAGTTCAGTTCAAGCCATTTAATTTCATATATATTTGTTATGGTTTGCTATCTCTTTTAATTTAAAAGATAAAAGGGGGTGGCCACTTCTAGATGGGACACGCTGTATATATATATATATATATATATATATATATATATATATACAGGGTGGTGATTTTAAGTGATCCACTCAAATATTTCGGAAAATAATGAAAAATCAAAAAAATGTTTCAGATAAAAGTTGTATGGCTTGAAGGGAGCCATCAGATAGTGGCAATGATTTGACCTTGGAGAGTCATTTGAAGATGACGTAAAGGTAATTTTCAATTTCTTAAATGGAACTCCCTATTTTTTATTACATATTCGTGTAGCTTATCTCGAGAGCTTCCCAAAACACTATAATAAAGTATTTCTTCATTGAGTATTTTTCGAGTTATGAGGCTTGAAATCATTTCTTAATTTTGTATAAACCGTAAAATATCTAGTAAAATATTCATTTTTCGATTATCTTGCTTTAATACTTTTATGTACAAAATAATGAGAGAAATCAATTGGTGTAAAAAAAACACATAGTTGTTTCAAAGAAAAAATATGTAATTGTTAATTGCAAATTACATATTTTTTCTTAAAAATAACTATGTGTTTTCTTTACACCAATTGATTTCTCTCATTATTTTGTACATAAAAGTATTAAAGCAAGATAATCGAAAAATGAATATTTTACTAGATATTTTACGGTTTATACAAAATTAAGAAATGATTTCAAGCCTCATAACTCGAAAAGTACTCAATGAAGAAATACTTTATTATAGTTTTGGAAAGCTCTCGAGATAAGCTACACGAATATGTAATAAAAAATAGGGAGTTCCATTTAAGAAATTGAAAATTACCTTTACGTCATCTTCAAATGACTCTCCAAGGTCAAATCATTGCCACTATCTGATGGCCCCCTTCAAGCCATACAACTTTTATCTGAAACATTTTTTTGATTTTTCATTATTTTCCGAAATATTTGAGTGGATCACTTAAAATGGCCCACCCTGTATGTATATATATATATACATATATATATATATATATATACAAGGTGTTTGGAAATTCAATCGACAAATTTTCATAGATTGTCGGGGACACCATAAGAATCATTTTTTGCAAATGAATCTGGGGTCGGAAACGTGTCATTACATTGCTACGTCATACGGAGTGTTCAAAAGAGTCGGGACTTCAAAATACACAAAAAATAGAAGTTTTACAAAAAATTGTTTTAAACAAAAGTTATAGAGTGTAAAAAGGTCCATTTACTGGCGCCATGTGTTTGACTTGAATGGCGTTGCCAAGGTCACGACAAGGCCACTTTGAATTTTTGAAATGGAACTTTCCACTTTTTGTTGCATATTCTTGTAGCTCATCTCGAGAGCTTTCCAAAACACTATAATTAAGTTAGTTTTCAAGTACTTTCCGAGTTACGAGGCTTGAAATCATTTCTTAATTGTATATAAACTGTAAAATATCTTGTAAAATATTCATTTTTTGATTATCTTAACACTATAATTAAGTTAGTTTTCATTAAGTACTTTCCGAGTTATGAGGTTTGAAATCATTTTTTAATTTTATATAAACTATAAAATATCTTGTAAAATATTCATTTTTCGATTATCTGTCTTAATACTTTTATGTACACACAAAATAATGAGAGGAATCAATTGATGTAAAGAAAACGCATAGTTATTGTAAGAAAAAAAATGTAATTGTTAATTGCAAATTACTTTTTTTTTCGAAACAATTATGTGTTTTCTTTACACCAATTTTCTCTCATTATTTTGTACATAAAAGTATTAAGGTAAGATAATCGAAAAATGAATATTTTACAAGATATTTTACAGTTGATATAAAATTAAGAAATGATTTCAAGCTTCATAACTCGGAAAGTACTTAATGAAAACTAACTTAATTATAATGTTTTGGAAAGCTCTCGAGATGAGCTACAAGAATATGCAATAAAAAATGGAGGGTTCCGTTTCAAAAATTCAAGGTGACCTTGGCGACGCCATTCAAGATCAAACACATGTTGTCAGTAAAGAGACTTTTTTACACCCTACAATTTTTGTTTAAAACAATTTTTTGTAAAACTTCTATTTTTTGTAATATTCTAAGGTCCCGATTCTTTCGAATACTCCGTATTCCGTAGCGATGTAATGACACGTTTTCGACAGGTTCATTTGCAAAAAATGATTCTTATGGTGCTCCCGACAATCTCTGAAAATTTTTCAATTGATTTTCCGAACACCCTGTATATATATATATATATATATATATATATATATATATAATGTGTGCAACTTATACAATATTTAATGACTCCAAACTGTTTTTGTCATGCCTGTGTGTGTGACGCAGAGATCAGGAACAGCGCGCGTGCGCGCACACACATACGCACGCGCGCATGCACATATATAACAATATAATAGAAAGGATTTAGAATCATTAAATATTGTAGAAGTGATATACAAATTATATATGGTACATATTATATATAAGTGGTGCACATTATATATAAATATTTTCTTTTCAAACATTTATATATTAATTTAATCTACTCGTATGTATCCAAAACCAAACGTTTTTTAAACTTCAGTACCACCTATTTAAAATCATTGTATCTTTTATACTTTTAATTTTTTGAATTTTTGCGCGAGGAAACTTTTGATCAGTACTACCAACTACATTATATTTCAATTTCAGCCAATTTGAACGAAGCCATATTTCATACAAAATGTGCAGGATCCTTTTACAAAGTTTCCACAATACATATATAAACAAAAAATAAACGTCTTGATAATCTAATAATTTCTCTATAATTGCTCTATAATTTTTAAACTAAATTCACGTATTATAAGATATACTTGATTCAAAATGAAAAAAGAAAATTTTGCTTATTAAGCTAATATTTAATGTAATTTAAAAGAATTGTCAAACGAATGAGCAAACAATCTCAAGCAGCAGAAGAAAAACATAGAAAGAGGGACGTCGCGTAAGGCGATTGTTCATGTTAGTTAGACAGCTCTAATTTAATTGTATAGATCAACGATCTTTTTTTAAGTAATGACAGAGATTCAGAGCATGATTGATCTGACATATACACATACACAACCGGTGCTTCTGAATTTTTCAGAATAGCATGACATATAGTTTTTTCATATATATATCTTGTAAGATTTCTTCTGCTTCGGAATTCATTTACGAGACTAATCTAGGCTAGTAATCAGTCGGCGCCAAAAATCAACGGATACACAGCAATACTATGTAATGTACCTTGACTGTGTATACCTATACATTATAATATCTATCATTTAACTTGTATTGTCCGACGTTTTACTAATCATCACCTGTGTATATCACGTGTGCGACGAGAGGAATTGTTTGTCGCTGTACATAAAAGATATTAAGAATTACAATTAACAAATACATAAGAAATACAATTAACTCTTTCGCAAGTTTACTACAATTTTAAGATATCGCGTATTTTTACTATGTGCACACTCAATTATATTATAAAGCAACGAATTAATAATAGCAATTTTATAATAAGGCAGCTTATCATAAATCATTTTTATCACTAAGCTTTTAATCATAATTAAATACATACATATCATCGTTTATGATTTCATATTCCTTGACATGAAGTTGTTTCTAATACATATGTATATATCGTATATACAGAGAAGGATTCTCGGTAAAAGTGCGTAAAAGATTACACACCATCGATTTTATGATTACTTCAGTATATTATTGAAGAGATTTTTTTAAGTAATTCGCCGTAAACAGAAGTATGTGGAGGACGGCATTGGTTTAGAAGATATAACAAGTTAAAGTTTGACAATTTTATACTCTTCTTAAGTATTATAAACTGATATTGAGAACATATGGGTTTTGCCATCCTAATCTATTGATATTTTTTCATTGATACCTCCATAGTGATAAATGTGTTGTCGTACAATTGGTTTCTCTTCAAACGAAATTTCTTAGCGAGAGTCAAGGTTAGATATAGAGTGATCTTTGTTTCGTTTTGCAAAGTGCGTGGACACAGTAGGTTCCGTCCTCCATCTCCCCTTAGGGAGAGGGTCCACTTCTGGAAAATCTGCCTATTTACAATTAAAATTTAGTTTCGATTAAGTTATATCTTCCGAAAGTGAAACTCTTCCATGGGGGAAGGACCTACTGTGTATCCACCCATATACTTTAATTTAAAGTAAGATGAGGTTCACTCTTAGTGAGAGTCAAGATTAATTTAATGTGTTCGAATAATTTTCCTATCAACAAAAAATCCACTAATTTATTTTTATCCTTAACAATACTTAAGAATTCGTATAGTCGTTTATTGAAAGCTGTTAGCAAATTGTGAGAAATACGTGAAATCGATTATCGACAAACAATATATTTATAACCTATAAGAGTTATAAATGATATCAAATCAATACAATGTAAACAAACCTCATATCCACATATTTTTAATACTAGTTTATAATGTCTAAAATTGTCAAACTTTAATTTTAACTCGTTATATCTTCTAAATTAATGCCATCCCCTACTTATTTCTTTTGCGAGGGAATTCCTCAGGATAACCTTCTCTAACATATCCAAGCGGCGCTGTGTAGCTTGTTATTCACTTTTATCGGATTCTCAAAGAGGGAGAAATATTTTTATTGACTAATAAAAGATAAATAGAAAATACTTGTAATCATTCTCTGTATAAAACGCAATGTTTACGTCGGTTTGTATACCTCTGTAAAATCTTCACCCATTTATCTCTATTGTTTTTGTCTTCCGTTATTGTCCATGTCGATCGTGTTCATCGAGTTTGAAACATCTTATCGCAAAATGGGGAGCTGGATTAACAAAGATATGAATCATCTTCACAAAGAGAACAATAAAGCTAATCAAATCTGTCATGCTGGATTATTCCATCCACTTTGCGATTCGATTACATTCAATATACTTGTAAATAATACATATATGTGAAAATTCTTGTGTGTGTTGATACGGATAGGTCCGGACACGGAGCGGTGTACGGGCACTGGGTCTAGTAAGTACATATTTATAAGAGAACAATGTTCTCTCTCTCTTTCTCTCTTTCTCTATCTGTTGCACAATATCTCTGTATCTTACGCTTGTTTACACATCCACACACATACGCACACATATACATATACTGCTACATGCATCCAATATTGGTTGACGCACTAATGGAAGATCACTTTTCATAAAGTTACGGATATCAACTTATCATCATAACGTTTGCAATTTTTTTGCATTTGATTTTTTTATTACAAATTATAAGATAACTATTAAATTATGAAAAGCAAAAAATTGTCTTTTCTTTACACTATATAACGACATCATTTTTCTATTTTCTTTTACAAAGAAGTGATTATTTTTCGATAGTGCATCATCCAGAATGGCGACATGCTGTAATACGCGTTTACCTCCGGCAAATGTATTTCCTTCAAACATATTTTTAACTATCAATTTGCGTGTTCATCAATTATCAGAGTTGTATCTATCGCATCGTCCCTGCAGCTCTTCGCTCCAATGTACGTGTACAACGACAGAGGGATGCGGTATGTGGGGAAAAAACGGATATCAATAAAGTGGCAAGAGCTTTTACATTCGTTACACGTTTCATTCATTTCGAATATATACGATGGATACTCTGATGAAATCTTTTAAAAATTGTTTTGAGTAAATTAGTATTTGAAACGAAATAATATATGTGATGTATGTAATTGTCATATAAGAAGAATCAGCTAACATCAAGCTTGCCAAATTTTTTCCTTTTCGATTATATTGATCCATTTTTATATTGATACCATTCTAGCCTTAAAGTAAACGAAGTTGTTTCTGATAAATTTTGATGGGATAATTATGAATTTAATCTCGAAAATATATCGCATTACATCAAGGTTTCGAAATTCATTTCGAGATATCTAAAAGTCCTTGTGCCTTCTCTACACATATACCCTCTTACATTGCAAAACAAAAAAATTTAATTTACTCTATCTCAATGAAAAAAAATTGGATTATAGCAATTAAATATGTGTTGGACAGGGTAAGAATGGCACTTTAATGTGATCTGGATGCTGAAAAAAAATTGTTAGAGATTTTATAGGTTGAAAATGACCAAATACTTTATTTCTTGCACTTTTTAGATTAGAATATTTAAAAAACTTGACGTAATGCATTTTTAGCGCCAGATTTGTAATCAGCGCATCAAAAATCTACCAAAACAACTTCGCATATTTAAAAAAAAATTGCATTTTTGTCAAGTGTTACTTATAAGTGCTTTGATTGTAAATTCTTGGCACGAGGCGCTCTCTAATTAAAATATTCAATCATTGTTTGCATTCTGAGTGTGTACAGTCAGGTGTAGAATATAAATTGCATTATTTTTTCGCATCCCTGTTTAGAATAGAACAATGTGTTTTGTAAGAGTGAGGCGTTTTTGAGAGTAATTGTATATACTAATCTAATCTTTCAACATCCTTGTTAGACAATCTAAAAAAAAATTATTCATTATTTCACAAAAAAAGTAAGTCGGATCAGAGCTATCTCGACAAGGTTGTAAATTTTTATAAATTTGATGTGTAATAAAATACATTTACAAAATATATTTATCGACACTAAGCGTACAACAACACCAACGACTCTTTATAAAATGACGAAATAAAATTTAAGAATCATGAGAATTTTCAATTTTGACGTTATGGACTTGAACGGAACAATTAGCATTCAAGAATGGCATCGATCGATCAACAATAAAGGCATACAATAATGCATCTTTTTATTTCAAATGGGACAGACAAACCAGACTGCAAAAAGTGCCTCAAAGCTCTGCAAGAATTGGAGAACATTGATGACGAGGCCGATCAATTAGGCATCGGCTTCGTAAAGATAGCAGACGAGGAGCTCGCGGATGAATATAACCTCGGTTCTCTTCCAGCTCTTGTTTATTATAGGCATCAAATCCCGATCATTTACGAAAGTAAGTACGTGAGTAATGCATAATATAATATTAATATGCAAAATACTCGTACGATTTAAATCTATTAAATTGGTTTGATACATAATTATCCCATTTTAATCATGTAAAACAATTTTGCAACGAAATTAACTTGTAGTATGCTTTTAGATGAACTGAGCAAAGAAGAAGATGTGTTAGAATGGCTGGTGGCGAATAAAAGTACAGGAGATGAAGAGGACGTTATTGAGGATGTTACTGCTAAAACGTTGAACACATTGATTGGAAATATAGACAATCTAGTTGTTCTGTTCTGTTTGCATCGTTCTATTTTGCTATTATTTTAGTATCATTTGCCTGGATTTTGTCTCGTAACGCGCTCTCATCCTTGCAGATGATCATGATGATGAAGACTCTATGCAGGTCCTAAACGAGCTGGAAAAGATCGACGATGACTGCGATAGACATGGAATTCAATTTGTGAAGATCGATGACGAGAAGGCAACAGAAGAATTTGGAATTGATAATTTACCAGCAATTGTCTATTTCGAGAAGCAGATACCAAATGTTTACGACGGTGGGTAGGTGAATCGAACATTCGGCAGAGCACTTTTTCTCTCTTTCTCTTTCTATGTAAACAATGCTGAAATATAATCCCGGATATGCATTACATTTAAATTAATAAAGATGAAAAATTCATTCGTAAAAACGATTCGTAGATAGATAATTCGATTCAAGGTGAAATAACTCTTTGATTTCAGGAGATATAGAAAATGAGGATGAAATCCTAGAGTGGTTGTTGTCACAACTCGAAAAGGATGAGATCGAGGACGTCACTGATGAGATGCTAGATCGTCTGATCAAAGACGGGAAAACTCTAGCCGTGCTCTTCTGTAAGTTGCTCGCGAAAGTCTCAAACTATAATCGATTATATACAAATGATGTTAGAACATATTCGTAATGATCGCAGATGACAATAACGACCGGAAGTCACAAAAGGTTCTCAACGAGTTGGAGAATATCGATGATGAGTGCGATCAGCTTGGCGTAACATTCGTGAAAATCGACAGTTCAGAGGAAGCTAAGGAATACGGTATCGAGAAATTACCTACGATGCTTTACTTCGAGAAAGGCATTCCGATGGTATATCAAGGTAATCTGGAAGACGAGGAGAAGGTGCTCAAATGGTTGGAGCAACAACAAAAAGTCGACCAAATCGAAGACATCACTGATGAAATGCTCGATATGGTTATCGAGAAGATGCCGCTCGTAGCCGTTCTCTTTTGTCAGTAATATATTTTGCGTTTTTCCTTCTATCTCTTCTTTCTTTCGAGTTTTTCTTTGTTAAAAATTGTTCATATAATTAGATTGTTTACAATCATTGAGTCTATCGTCACTTTATAGATGACAAAGATCAAAAAAAGAGTCAGAAGGTATTGAGTGAACTGGAAAACATCGACGACGATTGCGATCAACAAAACATAGCTTTTGTGAAGATTAGTGACTTGAACGAGGCAAAAGAATACGGCATAGACACGCTTCCTACTTTAGTGCTCTTTGAACGAAAAATACCGCATGTTTATGATGGTCAGTCTTACTAAAGATTACTATTTAATCATAAGATCGAGAGACGTAAATTAATTAGAAAACGTTGAAGAAATTCTTCCAATTGCGTCGCAGGCGATCTCATGAACGAGGATCAAATACTAGGTTGGTTGTTGCATCAGAAAAAACATGCCGAAATCCCGGAAGTAACGGACGAAATGATCGAAAAATTAGTAGAGACCTCGCCGTACACGGCAGTTCTGTTCTGTAAGCGATTGATTCGTCTCTTTCTATTTCTTCTTTTAACATTCTTCCGCTGTTATTTGTTAAGTAGTTATTGGTTAAGATGCTATTATATGCGGCAAATGAAACCAATCAGTAAATTGATTTTTTTCGTAGATGATAAGGACGACAAGCAGGATATGAGGATTCTAAATGAATTGGAGAATATCGACGATGATTTGGAGAAAGAAGGCATCGTCATCGTCCGTATAGACAACGACGCCGAGGCAAAGGAATACGGTATCGATCATCTGCCAACCTTGATATATTTCGAGGATAAAATTCCAGCGATATATGAGGGCGATTTGTTGAATGAAGATGAAGTTCTTGAATGGCTGATACAACAAAAGAACAGCGCTACTATTGAGGAAGTTACGGATGAAATATTGACGGATCTTATAGAAGACCATGAATATGTCGTAGTATATTTTAGTGAGCATTTTTTCGCCAATATATACATTTTGTTGGACTGCTAATCTCAAGTTGAAATCGATAGCAATAATTTTTTTCTGCTTTTGTTTGATATAAGCAATTAAAAATTATGACAGGTGGAAGTTGTGACGAGGGAGAGAAATGCGACAATATCCTCGACGAATTGGAAAATATCGATGATGAACTCGATGAAACGGGCATTATATTCGTCACTACCGAGGACACTGTTATAGCGAAGAAATATGGCATCAAACATTTCCCAACTCTCGCATTCTTCAGAAACAAGGACCCACTGATCTATAGTGGCGATCTCGATGACGAAGACGAGGTACTGTCTTGGATCACGGATGAGGACACTTTGGAAATACCAGGGAAAATCGAAGAAGTCAATGCTAGAATGCTGGAAAACATTCTCGACGAAAACGACTATGTCGTCGTTTTTTTTTGTACGTCAATCGCAATACGATCGCTATACAATTAATTGATTGAATACACTGTATCGTTTGTTTGTAGACAAAGAAGGCGATAGAAAAAGTCAGAAGATCCTCCAGGAGCTCGAGAATATCGATGATGAGTGCGAAGAGAAGGAAATCGATTTCATAAAGATTTCCGACGAGGGAATCGAGAAGGAATATGATCTTCCAGGATTACCGGCGTTGGCATTCTATAGACATAAGTTCCGACAGATCTATTCGGGCGACATGATGCACGAGGAAGAAATTTTAGAGTGGGTCCTCGATCTACGCACAACAACACCAGATGTTATCGAAAGTGTCGATAGAAAAACGTTACAAGTTCTCATCAACGATGTCGAGCATCTCGCCGTTTTCTTCTGTGAGTAATTTTTAACATTTTTGAGTTTTTGACATAATTTTTGATATTACATATACATATATGCTTTAATGAGTATTTTTATTAAAGAAAAATTTTTAGATTCAAAATTGAATTTAAAGAATTCGTAGTTAAAAATACTTTTAATAGAAGAGATTCTATATAAGTTGCAAAAAAATTTTTCCTTTTTTTATGTAAAATATAAAATATAATATTTATCTAAATCTTATCAGAAATTATATAATCTGAATTTATATATAATATTAATTTTAAATAATAATTATTATTATATAAAATAGTAGATAATACAAAGATTTATATTTTTACGTCTGTATACATTTGTGTTATATATGCATAATAAATTATTTAACAGACGATGACAAATGTGAGTCCTGCAGCGAGATCCTGGAAGAATTGGAAACGATTGACGATGATACTGACAAACATGGTATTCAATTCGTCAAATCAAACGATGCTAAACTGGCGGCTGAAATCGGTGTTTTCTCCTTTCCGGCTCTCGTTTATTACGAGACCGGAGTTCCCATCATGTACGACGGTAAGTGCCGAAAGGCTTCATTTTTGCTTTTTATTATGATCCCGTCTTTGCCATATGATTTTTGTTTTCTATAGAAAAAAAACAAGATCGAGCACTTTACGCTCTATTATGTTCTTTTTTTTATTAAGTCACTCTTCTACGTATACTTTCGATATAAATTTGTATTAATTTACGAAGAGATTCTAATAAAAATAAAATTATATTAAAAGAATCAAACATATTAAATGGGAACATGTGTTTTGCTTTTTACAAGGGGAATCCATGGGCTGAGAAATGAAGTTCGGGATGAGGCTTTGTGATAATAGTAGTGTCCGAAACTCATACCATGCTCAAGCCATAGGACCTCTTAGTAACCCTTAGGACTGCCAGTTCTGAGAAAAAGCGTCTCAAACTTCGTATAGTAATTTATATACCTAAAAATTTTCTCTATTCTGAAGTGGCCCGGTGGCAGAAGCGGTAGTGGGCCAGCGTGATAAGCTAGAGGTTCCGTGTTCGAACCTCTGCTCATGAACTTTTCTTTTCATATATTTTTTTATGCATTTTATTTTTAAATTTGTTTAATATTATAATAATAATCATGCAAATATTTATTATTATTATAATTTTATTATCTTAATTATTAATTACGTTAATATCATAATCGTAAGAATTATAACGAAAATAATATTTTCGTAAAATCTATCGCTGTAAAATATTTATAGGCGGTATAATATATCAAATATTATGTATAGGAGAATAATAATGAAGTCAAGAAGAATAGGAATATTTGTATTTATATTTATTTACAATCCGATTTTTTTTATTATTTACAAGAACCTGAATGATAATTATCATAAAAGCATTCAAAACAAAAGACATTTTGACAATGTAAGCAACAAATAAATGATAGTTGCTTACATGTACAAGACATGTCGAAAAGGTACATGTCGAAAAGGTCTTACATTCAAAAGGTGGCTCTAATAACGGAATTTGACCAGGGAGCCTCGGAAACAAATTGTATGCCTGCCTCACCTTTTTCAAGGTATAACTTTTGAAAATTAAAAGTATGGACACAATATTTAATGTATTATACCGCCTATAAATATTTTACAGCGATAGATTTTACAAAAATATTATTTTCGTTATAATACTTACGATTATGATATTAATGTAATTAATTATAAAGATAATAAAATATGTATTTGTAATAATAATAAATATTTGCATGATTATTATTATAATTTTAAACAAATTTAAAAATAAAATGCATAAAAAAAATGTATAAAAAAAAATTTACGAGCAAAGGTTCGAACACGGAACTTTTGGCTTACCACGCTGGTCCGCTACCGTTTCGGCCACCGGGCTGCTTGGAAGTGGAGAAAACTTTTAGATATATAAATTGCTACACGAAGTTTGAGGCGCTTTTTTTCGGAATTGGCGGTCTATGGGGTCCTATGGCTTGAACATGATATGAGTTTCGGACACTACTATTACGAAGTCTTATCCCGAACTTCATTTCCCAGCCCGTGGGAAAGTCCCTTTGTTAGTATAACAATTTATTATCATACATCACTCAAAAAAATAATCTTGCAACTATAGCAAAAATTTTCTAGGTGCAAAAAATTAACTGAGGCAGATAAATGATTAGCAAATATTGTAATATCATATATAAGTTACACGTAATCAATCTAAATGACAGAGACAGAATTTATATCTGAACTGTTTGTGAAATTTAAAAAGAAAGTTTTTCTATGGCGCCTATCCATGTTATAGTCAATCATACTTGTTGTAAAGTTTGGCTGTGGTACACAGAAAATACTAGCGAGAGATAAATCTATATATATAAGCATTGTCCGTCTGTCTGTCTGACCGCGAACTACTCCCACATTTGTGGATCGATTTTGATGAAACAGGTACCAAAATCTTGCAAATTTTACGGGGAAGGCTGTTATGTGTTTTTTTAAGCTTTGCATTAGCCATGCACTCACTCACGCATCCACTCTCGCGTATGCACATTTGTGGACCGCTTTTCACGAAGTTGGTACCAAAATTTTGTAAATCTTTCGAGGATGGCTGTTATGTGGTTTATTTAAAGATTTTGGACACCCACGCTCCCATCCACGCATTCACCCACTCGCATGCGCGTTGAGGTACCGATTCTCATGAAATTGGTATTAGATTGTTCGAATTCGGGGGGGGGGGGGGCTGCGAAGTGGTCTTATTAGGGTTCGCCGACCCACGCATGCATCCACTCACGCGCATACGCCTTTATGGACCGATTTTCACGAAATTGGGATCAAAATGTTCCAATTTATATAGTACCGTCCGTCCGTCCGTCTGTCTGTCTATCTGTTTGTCTGACCGCGAACTACTCCCATATTTGTAGACCGATTTTCTTGAAAGAGGTACCAAAATTTTGCAAATTTTTCGGAGAAGACTGCTATGTGATTTTTTTTTAAGGTTAGGACCACTGACGCATTCACCCACGCATCCACCCTCACACATGCGCATTTGTGAACCGATTTTCACAAAATTGGTATCAAAATTTTATAAATCTTTCGAGGATGGCTGCGATGTGTTTTTTTTTTAGATTTTGATCATCCACACTCCATCCACGCATCCATTCACGCGCATGCGCGATAAAGGATTTTCACGAAATTGGTATTAGATTGTTCCAAATTTTTGGGGGATGGCTGCTAAGAGGTCTTTTTAAGGTTAGCCGACCCAAGCACCCTCCTACGCAATCATCGACCTCGATACATTTCGGAATCAATTTGTATGAAATTTATATTGGTACCAAAATTTCGCAAAATTAATGGGAATGAGTATAGGGAGGTCCGTTTTTAATTTTTAGCTCAACCACGCATTCATTAACGTACGCGGAAATATATGGACCGAATTTCACGAGATCGATATTAATATATATTAATAACGATCTAAATTAAAAAATATAATATTTTAGGATAATTACGTAATGTACGTAATGTACGTAATGATTTTAAAATATTTTATAGTACAATAGTTTTAAATATGGAATGTTAATATTATTCATATTTTGTAGATCTTATAAAAGAATTTGGATCTAAAAAAAATTTCAAAAATTAAATTATGTGCGTATGTGAATGGGCTAGCGCCGAAGGTGTGAATATATTATATATATGAAATTTAGGACACTCATATTATCTCCCAAAAAAGTGTCGTATATGTTCGTGAATATCGGAGTATGCGTGGATGGATCACGTGCGTGTTAACCCCTTCTAAAATTAATAGGAAGTCTCTCCGATATATGTGAGCTATCTTCATTTGAACTTAAATGGTAGTTCCTTATCACTCGTCACTAAATCTATCCTTGGAATAATGACAATTTGTCCTCGAGCAGGACCTGTTAGAACCTCCGTATAAATTAGATTATTATTCAAATTAGTAACAATTAATCTCGTGCCATTGCAAAGTCCTTTCTTAGTATTTAAATTTCTTAATAAGATTATTGTAACGCCGACTTTAATTTTTAGTCGATGATTTGGCATTCCAGATGATATCAAAGAGTTTAAAAACTCCGTCAGAAAATTTAATTGCTTCTGTGGATCATTACTTATAATAGAGTCAATTGAGAGATACTCTCTTTCTCCTCCCTCCATCATAAGATGCGCTGATACAAAGCTGCTGTGCGCCTCGAAAAAGGAAGCTGCTGTGCGCATAAAAAAAGGGCTAATTTGCGATGCAGAGTTGTTGAGCGCCTGTCGTAAAAGGCTGCAGAACGCAAAGAGGAAGAAAAAATAGAAAAGAGAAGGAAACCAAGAGAGAAAAGATGCATTACGAAAATAACTCAATAGATGACTAATAAGTTCGTGAAAGAAGAAAAGAAGAATGGAGAAGAGAAAGAGATACGGTACTTAGATAAATCGATTGATGTAAAAGTGAGTAATAATTGAAAATGTATGTGTTGATTTCCAAAAAAAAATATTTAGACGAATCTAGAGAGGAATAATTATTGGTGGAGTAAAACTTAAATTAACATAAAAAGAATGACGGATGGCAACTATGCCTAAAAAAAAAAGAGTGGAAATTTGTATAAAGAGAGTAGGGAATGCAAGCATTCAAGAAAAAGGCGAAAATTAGAGAGTATGGAGGAAAGAATTCGACGTTTCGAAGCAGATGTCTAGTGGCATGCTCAACAGAGGGCCAATGAAAATAAATACGCCAGATATCACAGACTAGAAGCGGATGCCCAGAGACATGCACAGCGGAAGACTGATGAAAATGATGACGCAAAGATTGAACGATTTAAAATTGATGTTGAGAAACATGCAGAGGGAAAGCAAAAAGCTAGACAATTAAATCATCATAGTGCACTGATTGCAAAAGACAGTGAAATAAAAGTGCAAATTCATAAACTTGGCCCAATAAATGTAGAATGCGAATTTTGCAAATCGTTAAACTTTGCAAGTGAGAAAACTAAAGATGGAAAATTTACATATTGTTGTCAAAAAGGCAAGCTAGAATTGAAGCCAATAGATTGCCCCGATTTTCTGAAAAAATTGTACATGGGAAATGATTTAGCTTCCAAAAATTTCCAAGATCAGCAGTAGCAGTAGAGGAAAGCGGAGGCGGAATGGATGCAGGCAGAGGAATGACCTCAGGTTGGGGATTGAGAGTAGGAGAGGCCTCTTCGGGTTGAGGAGGTAGTTTTCCAAGGGCAGCGGCAAATTGTTGTTGAAGATCGTAAAATTGAGATTTTAAAGAGTCATATGCCAACAGAAGATCTTCGGAAGCAATAACATTCTAAAAAGAGATATAGATAAAAATAGATATGAATGAATGAAAATCCTAATTAGTCGGTCTCTGACTCGCAATCTCTCTTTTCCATCCAAATACAAACAAAAATAAAAGGCATTAGGGTTCTTAATCTTTTAAACAGAGACAGAGACTCGATAAGCCATTCTGACTATTGAACACTGAAAAAATGATTCTCTTACTTTTGAAATATCCAGATAAAATCAAAATCGCGAAATATAAAATTAAAATATACAGGGTGTCCCTGAGCATGTGCTCACTTATTTGTAAAAAGGTAGAGCGCAGTAAATTAAATAAAGAAATCCTATTATATGTAACGATTTTTGTAATAACAATCGAAATATTAATTATTGAAATCGGACGAATGAAAGAAGCGCTCGAGCGCTCGAGCTATAGCACGGCCCACCGTGTCAGACATTGCCTGCCGGCACGCGGCGAGAGGAGAGACAGCGCGCCGCTACGTGCACGGGTAGCGGCGCGCTGTCTCTCCTCTCGCCGCGTGCCGGCAGGCAATGTCTGACACGGTGGGCCGTGCTATAGCTCGAGCGCTCGAGCGCTTCTTTCATTCGTCCGATTTCAATAATTAATATTTCGATTGTTATTACAAAAATCGTTACATATAATAGGATTTCTTTATTTAATTTACTGCGCTCTACCTTTTTACAAATAAGTGAGCACATGCTCAGGGACACCCTGTATACATTAGGCGGATGCGAGGTGGAAGGATTTTCGCTGCTATTTAACGACATTTTGGGACGTCATTTTTGACGATATGAGAAACAAAAACACCACTTAGGGGTTATACCAGTTTATTATCAATGACGTCATTGAATATATAATCTTGATACTTAATATAGTTTGTATAACGCATCTAATCTGTCTATCTCTTTCTAACAATTGCGCATCGCGCGTTCAACGGTCACGCGTGCAAGTCCGTGCCGGTTCAATAGACTAGATATACATATACATAGATATACATATACATTATCGCCGCTAGGAGGCGAAAGATAAAAAGCCTAACCCGAAAGTAGAATCCATCTAAGACAGCATATAAAGCCGCGGCACAAATCTCGCGAGTTACGGCTTATCGATCAAAGAGCATTAGCTCGAAGACTATTATAGCCGCACCTCTTCTATTTTTTACGAGAGAAGCCCTAGAACTAGCAGAGAATTTACTATAAAAGAATTAACCGCAGACGGTTAATTTTTTTATGGTGAATTCTCATATATGTATCGTAGAAGACAGAATAAATATCCATGAAATGAATATCAAATGCGGGCAATAGAATAAAAATAAGTTAGCTATGATATCTATAATATATTAACATATTATCTTGCTGCTGCAGTTATAATCAGCAACTATTTTTTTTACAAAAATTGTTCTAGCTGGAGTATTGAAACTCATTTATGCAATACAGTGATTAATATCTAGCAATAGGATTTAAATTTTCTAGCAGATATTGCTAGAATGTTACTGCTATAAATTCTAGCTATGGCAAACGATATTCAGATACAAAAAATAGCGATAAATTTTGACTGTGACATCTAGAAATCTACCTAGTATAGCAAAACTACTCTACATTAGCAAAATATTTTTTTGAGTGATACATAATGTGCGTACGTAATATTGCCATTGTATTTTTTGTAAATTATAAAATATAAAATATTAATTTTTTATGATTGAAACATATACAATACAATGAAGAGAGACTTATTGTTAGCATGTTCCTTTCAGCAACTTCCGCGTCGATAAAGCGATAACAAAATTCTCTACTGACAAAATCTCGGTGCGTCATCAAATCCGGCTGATCCTGATACGCGTGTGTGCCTTTTGTAGGTAATCTTAAGAACGAGGACAGAGTTCTGGAATGGCTAATCGAACAGAAAAGTAAGGAGATTTCTAGGATGATGATTATTATTACTGGTGTACTGTTCTTTGTGACGTTAATCTCGGTCGTGACTATACCACCGGGCTACGAGTACAACACTCGCGCCGTGATGATCACCCCGATCACACTACCACCCTCACGATCATCATAATCGTGAAAAAGTAAAAGAAATCGTGAAAAAGTAAAAAAAAAGAACACGTCGAGTCTAACGGCATAGAAATTATCGTCAGTCTAACGGCGCGATGCATGTTTTCGATTCGTACATTAATCAAAAAGAATTTGATCAAAAAAATTGCGAGATGTCAAGAAGTTCGTTGAACCATATAAAGTGGGTTTTTTTTATATGTATAAGCTAGCTTTAACTATAACTTTTTGATTACGGCGCAATGCATTTAAAGCATAATTGCAAGCTTGTGTCACTTTGTCGTTGTGCATTACTATGCAATTGCGTTGTGCATTACTATGCAATTGCATTGATATAATAATGCAGAATATATAGTGTATTGACGGTGGCACGTCGTGTAAATTTTCTCGAGGTTATAATTTCGTGAAAGAAAATGATCATGGCGCTTCACCACTGGATTACAAATAATGATCTCATGGATAAAAAAGCAAAGCTTTATTTCGTGCAGCTTTTCTAATTATGGCTGTTTTTATTTCTTTTTTTTTGTTTTCTTTCTTTGCATTTAACAAAACTTTTGTAATTCATTACGAGAAAGTTAAAATCGCAAATTGTTTTAGCAAATTAACGACGAAATCGGCAAACCATATCTTATTAAAAAATAACATAATACAAGAATAAAATGCATAAATAATTCGTATCATAAATTTTATATTTTACGATTGATATCAATACCAAAATATTTTTTACTCTTACTGATATTTTTTTATATTTACATATTATCATATTTATAGATTTTATATATATACATATATATTAGATTTTATATATATACATATATACAGGGTGACCCATTTTAATCTATCCAGTCGAATATCTCAAAAACCAAACCCGGAAGAGAAAAATGTTTAAGACGAAAATTGTTTGGTTTCGAGGGCGCCATAAGAGGGTACCATTGGATAGACCTTAAAGAGTTATTTGAAAGCGAAGTTTACTTCAATTTTTTTAAATGAAATATCCTATATATTTTTGTATATTCTTGTAGCTTATATCGAGAGCTTTCCAAAACACTACAATAAAGTATTTCTTCATCGAGCACTTTTCGAGTTATGAGACTTGAAATAATTTCTTAATTTTACATAAACTATAAAATATCTAAACTATAAAATATTCATTTTTCGATCGATTTATCTTACCTTAATACTTTTATGTACAAAATAATGAGAGGAATCAATTGGTGTAAAGAAAACATACAGTTGTTTTTAAGAAAAAATATGGAATTTGCAATTAACAATTTCAAATAAAATTAAGAAATTATTTCAAGTCTCATAACTCAAAAGTGCTCGATGAAGAAATACTTTATTATACTTTATTATACTTTATTATAATGTTTTGTAAAGCTCTAGAGATGAGCTACAAGAATATGTAAAAATATATAGGGTGTTCCATTTAAAAAAATTGAAGTAACCTTCGCATGAACTTCAAATGACTCTTCAAGGTCAAACCAATGGTACCGTCTTATGGCCTCTTCGAAACCAAACAACATTTGTCTGAAATATTTTTCTCTCCTGGGCTTGGTTTTCGAGATATTCGACTGGATGGATTAAAATGGGCCACTCCCTTTTAACTTTTAAACTAAAAGAGATAGACCATAACAAATACATATGAAATTAAATGGCTTTAACTGAACTTTATTGTGAGTATAGTGGTTGATTACAAAATTTATCTGTATTAAAGAACGGAGAAATATGTATAATTTTTTTATAATAATGTAGTTTTATAATAATGTAGCTTATTATAAAAAATTATACATATCTCTCCGTTCTTTAATACAGATAAATTTTGTAATCAACCATTATACTCACAATAAAGTTTAATTAAAGCCACTTAATTTCATATATATTTGTTATGGTCTATCTCTTTTAGTTTAAAAGATGAAAGGGGGTGGCCACTTCTAGGTGGGGACACCCTGTATGTGTGTGTGCGCACGCACGCACGCACGCACGCACACACACACACACACACACACACACACACACACACACACACACACACACACACACACACACACACACACACATATACACACATACATACAGGGTGATTCAAAACAACCTGATGTCTTTAAAATATGATATTCTTGAACGAATTCTAGGACTATTTTTCCTCTTGAAAAATTTTGTTCAAAGCTTAATTTTTGAGTTATAATAGAAAATGTTTGGCTATTCACGAGTCCGATACAAGGGGCAGACAGGGACGATGCATCGCGTCACGAGACAAATGCTCTCCTGTTTCCCCAGACAGTCAATTTTATTGCACAATATTTGATCCTTTGAAGTGTATTAAATTATTATTGCAGTTTCTACACAATATTTAACAATATTATTATCATCTAGAAGGGTTATGACGTAACGCTTAAGAATAAAATGTTTAAACGCGAAATTAATAAAGTAACAAAGAAACTTGAAATGGACGAATGAAAAACGAAATAGTAATCGCAATTTGATTACATATTCTTATCTTTAAGAAAACTGACGAATTTTATTTCTTTTTGGGGATCGTTTTTCATTCATCTATTTCCAGTTTATTTGTTACTTTATGTAATTTCGCATTTGAATATTTTATTCTTAAGCGTTACGTTATATCTCTTCTAGACGGTAATAATATTGTTAAATATTGTGTAGAAACTGCAATAATAATTTAATACACTTTAAAGGATCAAATATTGTGTAATAAAATTGACTATCTGGGAAAAAGGGAGCGCATTTGTCTTGTGACGCGTTACACCGTCCTTTCCTGCCCGTTGTATCGGACTCGTGAGTAGCCAACTATTTTCTATTACTAACTAAAAAATCTTTGAAATCAAAGCTTTGGACAAAATTTTTTAAGAGGAAAAATAGTCTTAGAATTCGTTCAAGAATATCATATTTCAAAGACATCAGGTTGTTTTTAATCACCCTATACATATATATATATATATATATATATATATATATATATATACAGGGTAAGCAAAAAGTATGTAGGAAACCTTAAATTTTTCGAAAATTATGTATTTTAGAAACAAATGTTTCAGACAAAAGTTGTAGGGTTTCAAGTAACGCATTATGTAGCAATATCAGTATGACCTTGAACAGCACCGTCAAGGTCACCAATAAAGGTAAACAATAAAATATTTTTTTTTTCAAAACTGTTTTTTCTTTACACCAATTGATTCTTCACATTATCTTATGCATAAAAGTATGAAAATGAGGTAATGAATATTTTATTAAATATTTTATGGTTTATGTAAAATTAAGAAATTATTTCGAGCCTTATAACTTGAAAAGTACTCACTGAAAAAATACTTTATTATAATGCTTTGGAAAGCTCTTGAAACAAGCTACAAGAATATATAATAAAAAGTAAGAGGTTCTATTTAAAAAGTTCAAAGTGATTTTTATGTGACCTTGACGGTGCTAATCAAGATTATACTGATATTGCTACATAATGCATTACTTAAATCCTTACAACTTTTGTCTGAAATATTTGTTTCTAAAATATATAGTTTTCGAAAAAAGGTGTTTCCATACTTTTTCCTCATCCTGTATGTATATATATATATATATATATATATATATATATATATATATATACGACAGACATTTGTAATTTTATGCAAGCACGATAGCTTTAACATGTATTTAGGTTTCAAACACTATTTGACTTATTATTTATCTTATTTATTTCCATAATAAACAAATATTTAAAAAATTGTATAAATCTACGAGATAGAAAACGACTTTTTGGATATCGAATAAGATTTTCCTTTTTCATATAATATAACAATTATTACGTATATAACAATATTGAGGAAATGTTTAATGTGTTGCATCAATAATGTTTGTCTCTCTAAAATGCATGTCATTCCTTTAGACCGAGGCCGTATCGATCACAAAAAACCTGGGTACACAATTTAAATTTCAATCATGTTATATATTATCCATGCTCCCATTAATATGCAGGTAATGATAGTGATCGTGATGATGATGATGACGACGACGACGACGATGATGATGATGATGATGACGATGACGACGATGATGATGATGACGACGATGACGATAATGATAACGGTGACGACGACTACGATGACGACGACGATGACAATGACGATGACGACGATGACGATGATGATGACGACGACGACGACGACGACGATGATGACGACGACGACGATGATGATGATGATGATAATGATGATAATGATGATGATGAAGACTACGACGATGATGATAATGATAATGACATCGATGAAGATAGTGAAGATAACAATAAAAAATTGAATAAAGCCCTGAAGAATATCCTGGACAAAGGTAAAGGTCCAACGACAACCCAGGTGGCCGAAGAGGAGCTCACGTGAGATTGAAGTGTGACGGGCTTTGTGTTGACCGAAAGAAAGACAATATCTCAAAAGTAGTAGAAATACATATAATGTACCAATAGATCGATTGATATTGATCATAACAACATAATTTAGATGAAACGTGGCTATTCACTCATCATTCACGGTAGAGCTGAATCGTATAGGATACACCTGCATGTGAACATTACTTTTTTCTCTATTCATACTTGTAAAGTGCATCCTATACTCGGATTCTCCTTCTCATTCAACTGTCTAAGTTTCCTCAAGATTTCAAATCTTTCTCATGTAATGCATGTCCGCCTTATGATAATCCCTTATTTTATTAATGGAGCCACTCGACCGAGTCATTATAAATCATTTTAATGAATTCTTGCATAATAACTTGTAATAAAAAAGATTTTATATTGATAAAATAATATATCGTCACATTTGTGTTTAATCGATAATTGTATTTTAATTCATTCCACAAAATGTAGTCATATCTAATTTGCTTTTTATCTAAAATTTACACACTGCGAGATTTATGATGCGTAGCTCCAATCTGTCTCAGTCGCATCTTTACCCTCTATAATACAGGCATCTCCAAAGCGAGCCGATGGTTCCTGTTGTAATTGACAGCTGTCGTCTGCAGCATATTCCGAGTCGAGAAGAATCAGACTAGTTTCCATTTGAAAGAGTAAATAAAAAATAGGAATGAACGAGCATTTCGGAATAATGCAACATGATTCGTGTAGTATCATGGCAAATTTTTTCTCTACAATATAGTTTTCTGTTATCTTGCGTAAGATATTACGCGAGTGTGTGTTGAAGCATATGTTAAATGTCATTATAAAAAATGTTATCAAATGAGAAAGAGGCTGGTTTACATTTTAAAATTATTATCTAGAAAGAGTCGTCGACTCGCCGTGAGATTCTTTATTCAAATATTATCTATTAAAAACATGCACGCGTTTGGCTTTTGCTAAGCAATTAAGATTGCAGTGGAACGTTCTTTATGCGCTAGCAATGTCGAGATCGCACGAGTCAATATATTTTTGTTTTCTCCTCGAATCTTTTTCTTTTTTTTTTCAATAAAAAGTCTTGTCTCTCTTTTTCTCTCTCATATATCTATCTATTTATCTATATAACTATCTATCGATCTATCTATCTATCTATCTATCTATCTATCTATCTATCTATCTATTTATCTACTTATCTATCTATCTATCTATCTTCTTCATTTTTCATTTACTTCATTATTATTTACTCATTTATTCCCTTATCATCATTTTATCCATGTTTCATTCATTTATTTAGATTGATTCGTGCGACGAAACCAATCAGTCATAGGCTAGCCAATTCTTGCAAATTTCTCTTATACTCTTTATATTTGACTCGTTGTATTTGCTTACTGCAGGCGACGGCTGTTTCTACATCGGAATGGGAGGTAAAAGCGCGAAACCCAAGATTCCCTCCTATGAGCCTTACCAGTGCTGTCCCGCCAAGCTCGCCCATGGCACCAAGGTCGCCAAGGTCACCAAAATTGGTCCGATTGCCAAGGACAAAGGCAAATTACAAGGTATCGGTAGTAGGGATAAGCCACAACTACCGGCTCTGAAGCCTATAAACAAGCTCACATCCAAGGAAAGCAAAAAATCAGCAACAATATCATTGAAAGTCGACAGCGACGCGAAAGAATCCAAGTCCAAGGCCAAGAAAGGATTTTTTAGAAGCGGTAAATATGATAAACAGCTGTGTGAAAAGTGTTAAATAGCTGCCCACATACGCGTGCTTCATTGGTCCATTTTGACGTAACGTAAACATATATTCGCCGAGGAAGATAAATTTTTGATATAAAAATCATCGCAACGATTTATCTCGAGCGAAATTCAATCTGACAGAACAATCGTGCTGATAAATCATACGAACGACAGCGGCCACGCCGTGCGTCTGCGATGGGCAGCGATTTAACGAGAAATGTCTTTTCGGAAAAGATAACGACTGATAAATGTAATAGATGCTTAGCGTAACAGACAATGGGAAGGGAGGGAAAGAGGGAGGG
This sequence comes from Camponotus floridanus, assembly GCF_003227725.1. NCBI lineage: Eukaryota > Metazoa > Arthropoda > Insecta > Hymenoptera > Formicidae > Camponotus > Camponotus floridanus. The sequence goes on along the minus strand of NW_020229462.1, from coordinate 55,330 downwards.
AAAGGAGAAAACAGGAAATGAGTGGACTCGAAGAAAAATTTTCTAAGATCGAGTCACTCGCGCGAGAAGGTTCGTAACGGAAATAAGACACCTGACTCTTCGTCTTCGTATCCCGGACGCAGGTACTTCGCGGGTCTCGCGCGGTCCATGAAGAGCGTCAACAACGCGCAACTTCCGGATGAGCAAGACGATCGAAGACGTGACGTCTACGCTGACATCGACGGCTGGATCTTTCGAATCGTCGGAACTAACGAACATCGATTTATTGAACGCGCCGAATGTTCGTTAAAGTTATCGAACCATCTATCGAATAATCAATGGCACGGCCGATCAATCGGAAAATGTAATTTATTGTCGTGTAATAAGATTCAGTGCTTCAGCGACGGGATTGAGGCTACTTACAAAACATTACTCCCTTAATTGACTATTTTGTAAATATTTGCACGTAACTTTCGTTGAAATAATCTTCACCTTGAATAGAATATGATCGTTCGAGAAAATAACTCGCGAAACTGGCTCCATTTCAAACGTGTTTGTAAATTCTCCCACATAAGTGTAATTTCTCATGAGTTTTGATCGATTCGAAATATCCGCATTGAATTAGAAATATGTCTCCTTGAACGAACATCGTTGTTAAAAGAGGACCGAAGAGTGTATTTAATATATACAGACACGATAAGAAGCATATGTGAGAATGATTTGTCTGTCCTCTCACTGAGAGTTGTGTCGGGGTTGTGGACTGTTACAGTTGTAGCTGGAATTCCTTATCTCATGAAGGTCTAAACGACCGACACACATATCGACATCCAGATGCGTGAGATCGAGCTGTGAACGAAGAAAAAATACTATTCACCGGACAATTATAATCAAACCAGTGATAGAATGAAGGAAAAAATGCGATGAGAAAGTGCACGCGATGACAGAAGAAGCTACGAGGAACAGTTTGGACAGGATCTCGCCAGAAATATCGCCGTTGAGCGAGTAACAATTTCACGTTTCTTAAAGAAACAAAATACCTTGTTGTCATTTAACTTCGTCTATATCATTGTCTATCATCGTCGTCAATTATAATTATCATCCATCTATGTGTTTGTCCGAACTCATTAATATCCTCGTTATTATCGTTATCAGTACCATAATACAATGTTATTTGCATTGCCATAATCAATGATATCTTCTCGATGTGTTCATCCGTGTGTTACGCGCAGAAAGTTAAATAAACTTTTGCGAGATTCTAATATTTCTGTAAGAATAACGTAACAATCTTAATATCTCTTATATTCGATGATTGATAAAAGGACATTATAAAAGAAAAAATTTAAATATATATTAATTATGTATACGACATATTTGGGAAATTAAAAATATTCGAAAAAAATACATTCGATAGTCACGCAATAGACAGAATTATTCTCGCAACATATGCATTTCTTATATAGAGTTTTTTTGAGCCTTAATATCCGATTTTCGTCTAATGCTGAATATTGTTTATCGATTTTGTTTTACTCGTTAACCCGTTAACGTCACGAAGAGCGATACCACCTTCTGTTGCATTTCATCGGTAACATTCGTACAGTAAAGGGTAGAACTTTATAGTAAAGAGAGAGAGAAAAAGAGAAAAAAAGCTATAACTCGCGCTGCTGACGAAATCATTCTAATGTTCTACCTAGATTTTATGGTACATGCTCTAGCGATTAATTTAACATGAGATTAATTGTTTGTAACTAAATCTTTCTCAATCTGAGACCTTATTTTATCGGTCTCTATATATTTTCTTATATATCCCAACAAATTCTATTGATCTTGGAGTTACTTTTTTCTTCTTATTTTCATAAGGAGATCTGAAGAATGTGAAAACGTAGAAGCCCAGAGTTAACATGAAATTTTGAACAAATATTTTGAACAAATATTTTATCTAATTTATCTAATTTATTAATGACAAGATTTCTTAATAATACAGAATTCCTATAGAAAAATCTCTCTTTATAAAATTTTCATGAATCTTTTATTCGAAGGAAAAGTCTAAGTAAATTTAATATTTAATTAATTTACTAGAATTTTAAAATATTTAATATTATAATACTGATTGAAATAACAATTACGATTATTATTAATATCTTTGAAATCTCAAAATTTAGAAAAAAGATAAAAGAAAATACATTGTAATATTACAAATGAAAGCCTCTTACAAATTGCGAATATATAATTGTGTATGTATTGTTTTTTATTTGAAGTGCTACTTTTTAGACCCGACATAAATATATTCTGGCCATTCTTTACAATATTTTACATCGAGGATCACATGAATTTCTATGTTTCCATTATCACTAATCGCTTATATATTTAAACCGACACGTAATTGCATAAAACTGACATAAAATGTAAGTAAAGAATAGCCTTTCGATGATGCGTGATTAACAAGGGGAAGTTCGGCAAGTCGAAAATTTAAAAAAATCTAAAACTTAGCATAATTTTAGAGTAATATATCCTAATAACGACACCATTTTTTGTTGGTGCTAAAATACAGATTTAGAAGTGTAACCAATCGTTAGAAAATCGATTTTTACGTTCCGAAGCGAATATCATCAAAAAGATTAGAAATATAAAAGATTTCTATGTTCAAACAAATGTTTTAAATATACTTTACAATTGCGCACTTGGATTTTTAAAAAATGATAAAATTATGAAGAAAAGAAAAAAAAATAAGTCGTTGTGAAACAGCAAACAAATAAGTGTAGTAGGCAAGTAGCGTGCGTCTTTATTTTATTTCTTAAGAACTAATTTCCGCAACATAACTGCAATATTCATATTGAATTTGGCGTAACACATAAGCTTTAAAATATATATAATTTAAAAATGTTTTCAAAATATAAAAAATATTGAGTGGTGAGGATATTTAAAAAAATTTTATTATTTAAAAAAAATCCAAGTACGCAATTGTAAAGTACATTTAAAGCCATAAAACATTTGTTTAAACATAGAAATCTTTTATATTTCTAATCTTTTTGATGATATTCGCTTCGGAACGCAAAAATCGATTTTCTAGCGGTTAGTTATACCCCTTAATTAAACCCGATTTTTAGCACCAACAAAAAATGGTTTCGTTATTAGAATATGTTACTTTAAAATTATGTCAAGTTTCAGATATTTTTTAATTTTCGATTTGCCGAACTTCCCTTGTAAGTCGTACGAAGAAACCATGATATAAGAAGAGGTATTTATTTATTTATTTATTTATTTATTTATTATACATTGAATTACCTCGTTACTTGTATTCACTGTTCTATCGCTTCGATAATCTGCGCAAGATACAAGCACGTCATCATCTTCAGAATTGTCAAATTACAGGTGAGATACATGTGATAATAAAATTGTATTCCGACGTAGGAGCATAAAATCGATCATTTTAGATATTCTAGAAAACATCATTGCGTCACATACGGATGAGAATTTTGCGATTAATGCAAAATTAGTCATACTGTATCTGTGATCATGATTATCAGACGTCGTGAATTTATCGCAAATGTCCGAGTCAGTAAGTCCTCGTTATTCACATAAGAGCAGTATGTACAATAATAAAAGTCGATATTATACGATAATAATAAATACATTTCCTAATATCCTTTGTATTTGCTTCGCCCATCGTTAATAATGGTATAGGTTTCATTAATTATATTATGTGCTTACATACAATCTGATACAAAAATGGTTTAGAAATCTCTAATCCATTGCGGAATATCCAAAGAAGAACTAAATTGTGAAATCTCGCATTAAAAATACACTTAAAAATCAAGAATTACATTAACTATAATAGAATTTATAAAAATTACGAAAAATACACACAGAATATTTTGTATTCTAAATATACACAACAAAATATGTATTTTTTATATATTATTATTATAATATCCATTTATTCTTGCCCTGTACGGGGTACAAGAGGACCACCGCTCCTCTTACAAAATCTTTCTCCTCTACAAACCTCGCCACGCTCTACCGCCGCATTCCACTGCACGCCGCCGCCGCATGCTACCTCCGCACGCCACCTCCGCACTCCACCGCCACATTTCGCTCTCGCACATCATTGCCTACTCTCCGCCAAACAACTTTCCTCCACTTACTCCCTCTCTCTCATTCCTTCTCTCTCTCCTTCTCACACTGTCCACCGTCTGTTCGTCCCCTATCTCCCTCCCTCTTTCCCCCTCAACCCTCAATCTCTGCAATCTCTTCATCCACCTTTCCCCCCTTCCGTCCTCTTCCAAAATCTCCAATATTTTTTCCCTACCCCCTCCTCCCCTTCCCTCATACAAACTTCCACCACATGCTCCCACGTTTCCTCCGCCCATCCGCATATCCTACACCTCCTTCTCTCCTCCCCCTCCCAATATCTTCCTTCCCTCATCTCACTCCTCAATCTGAACGCTCGCCACCCTTATCATTCTTCCCTCCTTCCCCTTTTCTTTTAAATACTTCGGTATACCCAGAACCCTCACCTCTTTGTACCATCTATTCCATTTCGATTTCTGCACCCTCTCAAATCTCTCTTACAACAAAATATATTTAAAAAGATCATTTTTATTTTTATCTTCTTGGACACTTATTTTTATTAATTTTTAAATTATTATGAAAATAAATTAATTTTTTTTCTGTTTTTCTTTGTATAATCTCTAAATAATTTAAATATTTGTTCTAGCGTTCATCAATTTCCAAATCTTTTATAAATAAAGATTTGCATCTAATTCGTAAATAGTAATCTTTAACAAATTAAGTATAGGTACAAGTGTAGGTTTTTTTAATTCTAGACAGCGATCGTCGTATTCAGAGGGTAAGTTAATTGCAAAAAGTCTTTACATATTTTACAATAAAACAATTTTATAAAAAATTGATAGAAATATATAAACAGCCATTCCAGAACAGCGTTAATTTTAATAAAATTATCGCTATATTGACATGTTATGTTAAATAAATTAATATAATGATAGATTTAAATATTTTTCAATGTGTAACTGAGCTAATTTTACAAAAATCTGAGCTAATTTTATAAAAATCTTCATATTTACTCTATTTGCATTTGTATTGTACAATTTGTCACTTGAAGATACAATTTATCATTTTAGATACAATCCTGGAACTGTATTAAAAATTTTTAACATGTCCTATATACTCTTATCCAGAGAATAACATTGAAATAAGTTATAAAATAATAAGATTCTAAAATATTAAAATCATATTTGAATAATAAAGCGTTCATAATAATTGAATCACATTTAGCTCAGTTTTTAATGAAAAATATTGAAACGCGAAAATGATTGTATAACTTGAACATAACAAATCAGGTAAGAAAAAGTTCTCATACAAAGTTTTGTTTATTATTTTTCTGTGTGCTAAATCAGACTATTATTCTAAGTACTTCTTACTTACATTTTACGTTGAAAATACTTTGTACATACTGCGTAATATAAAAATTGTAGCTTTAAGAAGTTGTAAAAAACATGATTATATATATATTTTCTTTTCAATGGGTTTAATTAATATATTGAAAATAATTTTAGAGATTCTTTTTTAAATTTTAAAAAAATATTACAAAATCAGAGATATTCAAGATCAATTCCGAAATTCTCATAAAGTACTTGATGAGCTTCTTGAAGCTTCTTTATTTTGGATATTAATTCAATTTCAACAAATAATTGACAATAATCAATTGAAAAAAATATACAACATTTAGGGAATCTCCTCGATGAGAATGAAGTACTCGAATGGATGGTGAAACAGAAGACCGATGAGAGCATAGAAGAGATTGATCGTGAGATTCTCATCAAATACATTGAGACAAAAGAATTTCTCGCTGTCATATTTTGTAAGGAACAAATTTCAATTAGCATATCTTATACAAAAGTAACAAAATAATTTTTTTTCTAATTTTCATCTTTTTAAATATATTATATTAGCACATACATTGTGTTACATTAAAACTAAATTTAATAACTATCGTATATAAGGAAATGTTACAAACAAAGAACTTATGTATTAAAATATGAAATATTGCTTGAAATTTATATATTTTATTGTATATATTTTATATTACACAATATATGTTTATGTTATAAAAAATTAGACAAAGAGGAGGATCCAGAAAGTCCTAGAGTGCTTAGACATATCGAACTGATTGACGATGAGGCTGCGGAATACGGAATAAAGATTGTCAGGTTGAAGGATCGATTGATGGCAAAAAAATATGGTTTCCGAAATCCACCCGGTATCACTTATTTCCGCAAGGGTAAGAATATTAATTACGACGGTGACATCGATGACGAGGAAGAGATTCTCGATTGGTTGACCAATCCGGAAAATATGGAACTCACTGATCATATAGAACGTATTAACAGGAAGATGTTTCAAAAAGTTCGACAAACGACCGACTATTTAGCCGTATTTTTCTGTGAGTATTAGTACGAATATAATGTTGAACATAGTTAATAATATTTCTTTCTCTCCCTCTCCCTCCCCCTTTTTCCCTCCCCCTCCCCTCTCCCCCTTTTTCCTCTCGCCCCTCCCTTCCTCCCCTCCCTCCACATCTCCCCTCCCTCTCTCTCCCTCTCTCCCTCCCTCCCCCCTCTCTCTCTCTCTCTCTCCCTTTATCCTTTTTTAATACATCGTCTGTTTTAGACAGCAACGACTGCAAACAATGCGGCCGAGTATTAGCGGAGATTGAACATATCGACGATGAAGCCGATGGAGCCGGTATTAAATTCGTCAAAATCGATGACAAACAATTAGCCAAGCAGTATGGTGTTTTTGCATTACCAGCAATATTATTCTTTAAGATGGGATCAAAGGAACCAGTTATATATGCAGGTATAAGATTCAAGTTTCTTAGAATTTCATTAGAAAGAGATATAAAAACAGAAAAATTAAAATTAAAAATATTTTTCTTGACAGGTGATCTGTATGATGAAGAGCAAATTTTGCAATGGTTATTGACACAAAAGGATCCGTCAGGTGAGGTAATCGAGGCTCTGGAAGGCGAGGACCTTCTAAATTTGATACGAGAATCGGAATCTTTAGCCGTATATTTCTGTAAGTTGTAAAATAGATAATTTTTCGCGGGATCACGGGATGAATTGCCGAGCAGCTATTGGCTTCGCTTTATTTTTTATTCTTTATTTTGATCGCGTTCTTAATTGACATATGATTATTATCTCGAACAAATCAATAGAATATCTATAGTATTTCATACTATATTTTTATAAGTCTATATATCTTTCTTCCTTTGTTCTTCCGTATATCCCCTAATTTTTATATATCGTTATAAAAATTAATCTTAATATCACATCATTATATATAACTTTGAGAAAAAAAGAACTGCTAACTATATTTAACAATTGTCAGCCCGCTTGTTTGATCTTCTGATTCCTTCGTTTTATACGTTATTTCCCGCTATCCGACTATTGCTCCGATGCCGTACACATTGTGTACTAATGCCGTAGGGAACAGAACGCTTTGCGACATGTGCCAATCAAAATCATACCGCAAGCAGATGCGCCACAAGGAACACAAGACAGCGGAACATGGAGATACCACTGAGGACATCGATGGTACAACAGATCAAAGCAAGAGCAGAATTTATAGGCCATGAGCTTTCTCGCTATCTCTTTCTATTTTTCTTTATTTATTCTCTTTCTCTCCCATTTCTTTATGTGATTTATAATTTATGTTCCAGATTAGTTATCTCTATCACAGATAAATTTCCCATAAAACATAGACGGAGAAAAAGAAATTAGATGTCACACAGCAAAACCATTATTATTTCATACTATAATTTTGCTAATCAATTTTGCTAACTCGATATTATATTTTGCAGCAAAATCTGCTACTAAAGCAAAAAAATTGTATTAGTTTTAATAAATGCATTTTACATTGTTATTCTTTTGATAACGGAGTAAAAATGAATTTATTATTGTAACAAAATAATTCGTAGATATACACAGCTATTTTTATTGAAATTGATACTCTCAACAATTCCTTTTGTCTCTATATAATAATTGGTGAAATTTACTATGATAGTATAAAATATACTGTGCCAGCAAATTCATTTCTTCGTTTATAAGCGCATGATTTATTAATGCGATATAGGCAAACTTTGTCGGAATCCCGAAAAATTTCATACACGTACCATCATAGTGCATGCGCTTCTTTATAAGAGATTATAGGAAGGAATACCGATGATTAACATGACACAATTTTGTGCGTTTCCTATTCAATATTATTATTTTCTATAAATTTATCATCGTAACTAAAAAAATATTAATATCGGTAAATTTTAAATTTTTAATAAAAATACATTTCGAAACGATTTGCCTTTTATCATCAGTGTTCTTTCGATTATTTTTGTTTTTATAGTTAATAAAGAATTGGATGTAAAACCGCCACTTTCCAGGCCGTATTATATTCATAGGATGCTTTCTCCAAGAAATAATGCCCTCTCTCCGATATATTCTCTATGTACAATTACACAGTTACACAGGTGCACATGCACGAGAGCAAAGCATGCAACATGAGAACAGAACACGCAGCCAAGCAGTAGTGACCTACAGATCCCGATGAGCATGCAAAATTCTTTTCCACATTTATTGTTAGTTTATCAATGAAAACGAATTCTAATATCATTGATGTTCAAATATCATATGTGTAATTCATAGATCGATCATCCGATCATTGTTACAATACTACTTACCCTTCATGTGTATTTGCCTTGTATCTAGCAGATTCCTTCCTCATATCGAGTAGACTATTCACATCAACAATATCGATGTGTGATTTAGTATTAAAAATGCCTCTTTATATTATTGAAGTAGATTATACAAGATTGTGAATTTTTAATGAGGATTTGATAGTAATAGACTCTCCCTTCAGATCCCGACGATTGTACGCAATGCGTGGCAATACTCGAGGAACTAGAGAACATCGATGATGATTGCGACAGACACGGCATCACATTTGTAAAAACACAAGTAAGTAAAATATGACAAGTAAGAAACAGACATATCAAAGATTTACTTGCTTTCTTTCTTATTTTATATTTATTTTATAATTTTATATTATTATATTTATTTTATAATTTTATTATATTTATTTTAAATGAACGGATCGATTCATTAATATACAAACGAAACCGCAATAATTTTGATTGGGAAATTTATCCCGAAAACAATGATTAATGCAAAAAAAAATTTCTTTCTTTTTCTTTCTCCATTTCTATAAGGATTTCAAAGTAGCCGAAGATTACGGGGTGACGGACTTTCCAGTATTAGTTTATTTCGAGAAACAAACACCAAATGTGTTCGAAGGTCTGTAATTTTGACGAGTTCTAGCTCTCTCAATAAATTACGATATTTTATTTTAACAATTCTATATTATTTTAACGATTTCTTACTTATAGGTGATCTCTCTGTGGAGGAGGAGGTATTACAATGGTTGATTACTCAAAGAACGGAAGATCGGATCGAATTGATCACAAGAGTTATGTTAGAAACATCCGTTGAAGAGACACAGTATTTAGCGGTTTATTTCAGTAAGTTAATTATTTTCGAAGAATAAGAGAGAACTCTGGCACTTATATATAGTTATTATTATATAGTTATATAAATGTAAAATCAATGTCTCGTAGATAAGCAAAATTGTCATATATGCGACGAAATTTTGGAGGGTTTAGAAAGAATAGACGACGAGTGCGATGTATTTGGTATACATATGGTAAAAATTCAAGACGCACAGCTGGCAAAACGATATTCAATTAAGACATTTCCGGCGCTCGTTTATTTCCGAAATGGCAATCCTTTACTTTTTGAAGGTTCAATTATCTCTTTATATCTCAATAATCTTGTTATCATATAATAAATAAATGTAGATGAAATTTCGAAATGTTACATGCGTTAGGGGACCTTCAAAACGAAGAATCGGTCCTCGAGTGGCTGATTGACGATGACAATCGAGAACTGGCTGATGAAATAGAATCCGTCAATGAAAGAATGCTGGAGAGACTTCTCGATGAATCTCCTTTCTTAGCTGTTTTTTTTTGTAAGTCTGTCAATAATCATTATCGGTTCTGAACTCTTTGTTTTTCACTAAGCATTTTTTTAAACTACGTATTTCTTTTAAACTTCGCCGTTCAAAAAAATTTAATGAGAGACACTCTGTATATAACTGTATTTTATTTTATATTATCCAGATGACGAAGATTGTCCAGAATGTGACGAAATTATGGAAGCATTGGAAAAAATTGACGGCGAGGCCGATCTCTTCGGTATCGATTTCGTCAAGATTTCCAGTTCGGATGCTGCTGAAAAATATAGCATTCTTAACGTTCCATCCCTCGTGTATTTTCGAAAGAAAATGCCACTTGTATACGACGGTGATCTTATGCAAGAAGACAAGATTTTGCAATGGCTTACTTCTCAAGATGTGTTTGAGATAAAAAATGAAATCGAGGAAGTTAACAGAAAAATGTTAGACAAGCTATTGGACGAGAATGAATTCCTTGCGGTCTTCTTTTGTGAGTAAACAAAAAATTACTTAGAATTATGAATTATATATATAGAGTGTCCTGGATTTTTTCAGAGAAATTTTGGGAGCTTATTCTACAAGTTGAAATAAGAAAAAAATATTATATGAAGTGTTTGGAAACGCTTTATTACGAAGTTATTACAAATAACATGATATATCGTCCCAAACAACATTCTTTGTGTTTGCTTGGTGATTGGTCGAGAGGGACCGGTCCTATGGTCTCTGAGATCATCAAATTTAACGCTCCTTGATTTTTATTATCTATGAGGAACTTTAAAAAGAAGGTTTACCGTACCATTTCTTCACTTGAAGAACTAGTATAACGAATTACAAACTCAGTTGCTGAAATTTGACAAAACACTCAGGAAATTTGTGATGTAATAAGTTCCATAAGATATCGATGTGAAGCTTGCATAAATGTACAAGGACAATACTTCGAAGTGAGAGGATAAACACGTTTAACTCATTATTTTTGATTTGGGAACATTTTTTCTCATAACTTCATAATAAAGCGTTTTTCGAACAAACTTCATATAACATTTTTTTCTTATTTCAACTTGTAGAATAAGCTCTCAAAGTTTGTCCGAAAAATCCGAGACACCTTGTATATAATTATACATAATTATACATATAATTATATGTGCAATGCCATTGAATTTAATGATCATCGTCTATTTGTTACGTCCATTGTTTCCAGATGAACACGATAGTGAAGAAAGCGAGGATGTAAACAAGAAATTAGAAGAGATCGATGGCGAGACTGATAATCTGGACATCACATTTGTTAAAATGGCAGATCCCAGATATGCTAGAAAATGGGGAGTTATCAAGCTGCCTGCCATTGTCCATTTTCGCAAACGATTCCCTAGTATTTATAGAGGTAAAAGATATCATAGAAAATATCTTTGATCACAATGAAAGTATCTTTCTTTCCCATCAGTTATGTTCCGGTTAATTCTTTCTTTCTAGGTGATCTACATAATGAACAGGATGTTCTCGAATGGTTACGCAAGAACAGATATCGACAGCCGGAATTGAACATCTACATGTATATGCTGATCGCCATCACCATCCTCTTCCTCATGTATACCGGTTTCCTCCTGTCGTGTTTCCGCTCGGAACCGTCCGCAGCCGTCGCGCATCCCAAGCAAGCGTGAAACATGTGCTCGATACGGAAGTGACGACAAAATAAGAAACAGGATTTGTGAACTTTTCGCGCTTATGCGCTGTTCGATATTCTCTCTTTGATTCTCGTATGATTATGCGCTAAGTTCGTCCGGAACGAACAATTTACATATAAATAGTGCTTAAGGCGATAAGAATGACAATAATGATGAATACAATTGTTGGAATGAAAACGACGAAGTGATCTGCTTTGCACGGCTTTGCCGCCCTGCCGGGCCGCTGTCAAATGTTAAATGAAACTATTGCGTGAAAGAGAAAGAATGCGTTTATTGAATCTTGTTTTATGAGATTACTTTGAATATAAGGACCGAAAATAAATTACATGTAGCGCAAGTTTAAAAAATTTTCATTTCTCGATAAAATGCGAGTGTTTACGAGATGAAAAAGAGAGATTTTTTTCTTTTAAATTAACATAGATACTATTACATTCTTTGTGTCTCAGAGAATATACAACAAACACAACTTATTGTGTATTATTTTAATTTATATACACACATATTCAATATTATTATATCTCATATATATATATATATATATATATATATATATATATAAATATATGAAATATATAATATTAAAAAAATAAAATTTATTCATACGAATATTTTTGGCTTTTAATCTTTTCCGGATGGATTTCTTTCAACAAATATGACAAAAGATTGTCACATTCTTTTAAATTAACATTGATACTATTACATTCTTTGTGTCTCAGAGAATATACAACTTATTGTGTATTATTTTAATTTATATATACACACACATATTCAATATTATTATATATCATATCTTTATATATATATATATATATATATATATATATATATATATATATATGAAATATATAATATTAAAAAAATAAAATTTATTTATACGAATACTTTTGGCTCTTAATCTTTTCCAGACGGATTTTTTTTAACAAATGTAACAAAAAATTGTCACATTTTGTAATTATATTTTTCAATTAGTTAAAGAAAAGAAAGTTGGATAAGACGAGATAATTCGGTCGCGTTAGAAATTGTAAGACCAGCTAGGACGAATAAACTCGGTCATATTAGGAAAAGAGATTAATTAGTTCAACATCGTTTACGCTACTTCTAGAAATAATAATTAAATATCATCATTATAATGTTTCTTTTTTTTAATAAGGAATACCTTTGATTTCTGCTATTATATATTGTAATATTATTATATATAGAGTAAAATTACCATTATTTATTATAATTATCATATATTGTATATAGAATAAAATTATTACGGTTATATCGATAATTATCATTATTATCTCATTAATATATTATTATTATTATTATTATTATTATTATTATTATTATTATTATATTATTATTATTACTATTATACTATTATTATTATATTATCCATTTAAAAATTATCGGTATTATTGATAATAGTTATTAATATTTTTATTATTGTTATTGTTATTATTAGCATTTTAATTGTAAGCATAAATATAACTTTATTATTATTATTATTAAGTAATTATTGTTATCATTGTTAATATGTAGTAATGATTGATAGATATGACAGCAGTCTGCGATTGTTCAAATTTCTTTAGCTTATATAGGTCTTGTCAATATGACCCCTCGTAATGATGAATCGTTAACATGTCATGAGCCGATACAATTCATGACACGATTAAAAAAAAAGCTTATTTTTATACACTATCATCTAACGAATGGAATTAATGATGTCATCATTACTATAATGAATAAAAAGAAATGCATCCTTGGACCAACTCCAAACTGTTAAAATGCCATTTTCATCTGCTAGTGTAAATAGGATTGTAACATGAACATAAATAATATATTACGTGTAAAAAATGATTTTTCTCTTATTTAGATATTTTTCTTTCTTCACAGGATTATACTGTGACGTGACGCTTTTTAAGCTCCGTCACAGTGACCCCGCCGAGGGGAAACAGCGAGCGTGGGGTCGTCTCTCGCGCCTGAGAGGGAATTTAAATTTGAATTTGACCGCATATTTAGATTTATTGTAGCAAGTAAGATTCGTGCGATAGCGAGTGCGGCGGCCTGTGCGAGCGTGTGAGATTGTAACCTGTACCGAAGATACCGAAGATACCGAAGATACCGCCAGTAAGGTCGGAGGATGGACTAAGGATACCGCACAGCAATAAGGTCACGTATAGAGATCTCGCGCCGCCGCTAGTCGAAGTCCGCGAAATATTAATCCCGAAAATTTTCAGGACGGCAGAAAATCTGGACGACTGACCAACCCAGGCTGCAGACTGGGAAGAAAATTAATTACTGCAGACTCCGGACCACGAGAAGGCCTGGCCAGCCTGCGGAGTCCGAGCTGCAAGGAGACACCGCTAAGAAACTACTGTCAGCGTCGGATCGGAACCCCTGCGTAAGGGCAACGCCGTCCAACAGCGGAGATTTTGAAGGAGGCGGAGAATCAATCCCGTTTCTCCAAAAATCGACGGAATGCGCGGAAGATCGGCGCGGGATCCGAGAGCCTCACGGACGCAGATGAGATTCGTCACTGTTCGGTGAGCCTGTGACCAGTGTACTACCTGGAAAACCAGAGGAGACGATCTCGAGGGAAGCCGCCACCAGATAATATTGTAAGCCGCCGCACGAGTAGCCTAGGTGTTTTACGTCCGGGATCAGCTGGCGTCACCACTTTTAAAAAGAAAAAGAGAAAAAGGAATCGTCGCGGGGCGGCGATTTCACCGTCTCAATTATCGCGTAAAGTATAAAACTGGTACCGCTAATTATCGGACGCCAGTTGCCCTCGGCCGCCGTGGATTTGTCCCTCTCGGGGGGTGGTTCGTGCCGACAGTCCCGTGTCGTGAAGTTTCCGTACCATTTCGTTCCGTACCGTGTAATATTGTACCGTTTCGTTTTTTTGTACCTACCGTCCCGTTACCGTTACGTTCCGGGCAAATTTCGAGTCACCGCGTGACGCGGCTAATTTAGGCCGCCTTGTATCGCGTATCGGAAAAGGCGGGATTTGCGCTGACAATTTCTTGACGAGCCCGGGATACCGGAATTAAAAGAACACGGCTCGGTAAGAATATTGTGTAAAGCGAAATCTCCGTCGAAAAATGTATATCCGTTATCGTTCCGTATAAAATTCGATTGTATGAAAGTCAAGTTTTGTTAACAAAGATATAAGGTCGCGAGATGACCGTTAAATCGAGTAAACAATATTAACATTGTCATCCTTGAGATTACCGCGAGGAATTGCCGATAAGAATTGCCGAAAATATTGTGTAAGCGCCAGCGTTATGTATATAGGTGTATATTATTATTTTATTATAACTTTGATATTTAGAAAGATTGTGACACCGTGTATATAAACACGAAATATACCAAAGAAGGTGACGTAGCACCACTTTTGAACACGAGCTAATATAAAAATTTGAAATAAGCCGATAGGGCAGCAGTTAGCGAAGGACCGTCTAACGAGGTGAACGTGTGAGATACGAGTATTATTGTATTTAAATGAAAGACCGAGATCGCGTATAAGTTACCGAACTAGAGACAATTTAATTCGGAGCATCATTCTATATTCCTACAGCCCACCAAACATTTTCAGAAGCGGGATTATTTACCGCGAAGTCTACTGTGGAGTGTGATTTTCTGTCTGATTATAAAATAAGGAGGAAGAGACATCAAAAGAAACGGAGGCCAAAGAAGAGTATTCTGGGACTAGTTGTTAATTATTGTAAGTGGAAAATTGCTCTAAATGTCCCGAATATCATTGTAACTGGTTTTTCTTCGACATTCGAGAATATTCGAGATCGCCACGTGTCAATTACGGAACCAGAGTTAAGTTACAGAGAAGATTCTCGATTCTATCGTGGGGTACATGGCTAGGCAATAACCGTTGCCAAAATTTTGAAGCGCTATTTGAATTATCGAAGGAACGGATCGATATCAACCTTCAATATTGTTTTCTTGTTGATTTCAAGAGCGAAGACGATAGATGACAAAGGATTCGTTGGTATACGTCTGTGATCTGTTGTCGGATTTTGTTTTGATATCTGTGACCGAATCTTTTAACGAATCAATATGAATAGGGAGACGTTAGAGTCGTTATCGATAAAGGAATTGCGAGTGCATGCATCACGTTTAAGATTGGATGCTAAAGGAACACGAGGAGATATTCTTGATAATATTCTTAATTATTATGAGCGTGAAGGATGGCCTAATCCTATCCAGGGGCATTCCTCAACGGAAAGTACACAGGAACCTGGAAGTGATCCGTCCTCTAACAGTGAGATTCCTTTGGAAGGACGTGAACTGACTGCAGGCCATTTACAGCATGGATCTCAATCCGCATACTCTGTTGCTGGAGCAGGAATGACTAGGCACCTCGCGGGTACAACGCCTAATATTCAACAAATAATTGACGCCGTTGTGCAGGCATTGCAACAGGCGCCGGTACCTTCAGTGACAAACGTACCATCTCCACATATGCAGGATGCACATGTAGCTGACAGAAATGGCAACCATTCCGCTAATATTTGGCAGCATGTAAAATGTGCTGAAAAACTAATTCCTACTTTTTCAGGAAAGGAAGAAGAGAATGTCGGAAAATGGCTCGAGAGAATTGCAGGTATTGCGAGAATGTATCATTTTACTTCTGATGTCTTGCTTCTTGCTGCCGTGAGTCGATTAAATGACCGTGCCTTAAATTGGTATAATCGCCAGCCGCTTGATACAGTATCTACCTGGGAGGAATTCCGATTGCAGCTGAATCGATATTTTCAAAGAAAAGAATCCTACTCCGCAATTATGGCGCGAATCAATGCTCGCTTTTGGAAGTCGCATACCGAAAAATTTATTGACTACGCCGAAGCAAAGTTAAATCTAATGCAGTCGCTATCTCTTTCAGAGCAGGAGAAAATTGAACTTTTGGCGGACGGTGTGAGGGACTTTAACCTTCGAAGGCAGGTATTACATACTTGGCTCACAAACGTTTCTGATTTTATCGAGCATGTACGCAGAATCACGGAGGATAATGTGGTCATACGAAGAGGAGAATCAATTAAATATCCAGTGAGAAAAACTCCAAACGAAAGTAGCCTGGCTACCGAGAAGACGTGCTTTACATGTAAAAAACCTGGTCATTTATCGAAAAACTGCCGAATCGCCAAGATGACGTGTTTCAAGTGTGGTCAAACAGGACATCTTAGCTCCAATTGTCCTAAGAGAGAGGTCAACTCTGCGACGACCCTAAATCATCTGGAGGAGCAGATAATACTCCCTTCTTCGTCAACGACTGTGGCCTATCAATCTACGGAAGATGTACATCAATTAGGCGCTAATAGCGATGCAAAATTATGTGTTTCAATACGTAGAGTAAATAACGATAAAATATCAATTCACGCTTTAATAGATACAGGTAGTCCCGTTAATCTAATTAAGAAATCGGTTTATGAAAAATTGTATCATAATGGAGAGCTATTAAGAGTCAAGAGAGAAAATAGTTATAAAGGAATAAATGAGTCTCCTATAACAATGTACGGTAAAATTCACGATCAGATTATCTTAGAAAATATAAAAGATTCTTGGTTTGATATTACGTTTTTAGTGGTCGATGACAAAACCATGCGTTACGACGTTATTATTGGCCGCGAATTTATTAATGATTCAAATTTGAAGCTAACGTATTATAAAAATAATTTTGCGTTTGAACTTGTTGATAACTTTGAATGTTTAGCACAGGATATTCTCACCATAAATGTTGTCGAGAATAAGGAACCATATGACGCGATTAGTGATAATCTAGATAATGATTTAAGTTTACAAGATAGACGCGATTTATTAAATACATTTGTCGAAGTAGATAATATGGATATTCCGAAAGTAAATGATGATTATAACGTTCAAGTACATTTGAAAGATAACTCTTTGTTTAGATACGCGCCGCGACGAATGTCTTTTGCAGAAAAAGACGATCTTAAAAAAATTACAGATGACTTGTTAAACCGAAACATTATAAAGCCTAGTATCTCACCATATTGTTCTCGAGTAATTTTAGTGTCGCGAAGAAACGGTAAGAAAAGAATGTGTATTGATTTAAGACCACTCAATCAAAGAATATTTCCACAAAAATACCCTTTCCCAATAATAGAAGATCAATTAGATAAATTAGGAAACAAACAGATATTTACGAAACTAGATTTAAAAGACGGTTTTCATCAAATCGCGATACATCCAGAACATAGTAAATATTTTGCGTTTGCTACTCCATCAGGGCAGTACGAGTTTGTTAAAATGCCATTTGGATATTCAGAGGCACCTGCCGAATTTCAGAAGAGAGTTTTGCAAATATTCGAGCCACTTATACGTTCTAATAAAATTTTAATATATATAGATGATATACTAATACCTACATGTACTGTTGTTGAGAATTTAGAAATTTTAAAAGAGGTACTGATATATTTAAAGAAATACAGATTGGAATTAAATCTAGAAAAATGTACGTTTTTGAAAAAAGAAATAGAGTACTTAGGATATTTAATTACAGGAAAAGGTATCACTATGTGTACACGACATATTCAAGCGATCGTTAATTTTCCGCAACCGAATAATGTAAAAGAATTACAAAGCTTTTTAGGTTTGACTAACTATTTTAGAAAATTTATAAGAGATTATGCTTTGAAAGTTAAGCCGTTACAAGCGCTAATTAAGAAAGATACGAAATTCACATTCGGCGAAGAATGCGTACAAGCCTTCAAGCAATTGAAAGTAGAATTAACCACCTCACCGGTACTACGAATATATAATCCATTAGCAGAAACTGAACTGCACACTGATGCAAGCAGTCATGGTTTTGGTGCAATTTTATTACAAAAACAGCCAGATAATGTTATGGCACCCATTGCGTATTTTAGCCGAGCGACTACCGATACCGAAAAAAACTATCATAGCTATGAATTGGAAACTTTAGCAATTGTTAGAGCCGTCGAACGTTTCCACGTTTATTTACAGGGTATTAGTTTCCGTATTATAACTGACTGTAATTCTTTGGTATTGGCGATGAAAAAGATCAACATTAACCCGAGAATAGCACGTTGGAGTCTAACTCTTCAGAATTATAAATTTGAATTAATTCATAGAGTATCAGGAAAAATGGCACATGTGGATTGTCTTAGTCGTAACTTTATGAGCATAAATTTAATCTCCGTAGAAGACGAGTTAATGTATAAACAATTGGCTGATCCAAAACTTAAAGAATTGGCTGAAGACTTGGAATCCAAAGATCACAAATATTTTGTACTAATAGAAGGTCTTGTTTTTCGTAAATATGCGGATAAAAATTTATTTGTTGTTCCCGAAAATATGATCTACAGCGTGATACGAATTTATCATGACGAAATGGGACATGTCGGTATAGACAAAACTATACACGGTATTTTAAGTCACTATTGGTTTCCCTGTCTCAAGTTACGCGTGAAAGAATATATCGAAAATTGCGTTAAATGTTTGAGTTTTTCATTGGTTGGAGGAAAGCCGGAAGGAGAATTAGAAATATTTGAAAAAATAGCTCTGCCGCTTCATACAATACATCTTGACCATTTTGGGCCGCTAGAAGCTACAGCATACGGTTATAAATATATTTTAGTTGTCGTAGATGCATTCACAAAATTCACCTGGCTTTTTCCAACTAAATCTACTACTACAGATGAAGTTATTAAAAGTTTAAACATTGTTTTCGATTTATTTGGTTTGCCTGAACGAATTATTAGCGACCGCGGTACTGCGTTTACTTCTAAAAATTTTGCTCACCTTGTAAATGAGAGAAAGATAAAGCATGTTATGACTGCTGTTGCTTCTCCGTGGGCTAATGGACAAGTCGAAAGAGTGAATCGATTTCTGAAATCTACATTGTCAAAGCTAACCGAAAATACCAAAGATTGGAAAAATGTATTAGGTAACGTACAATTTGTTATAAATAACACCCTGCACAAATCGATTAACACTACTCCGAGTAAAATACTATTAGGCTATGATCAGCGTCAAAGATCGGATAACGAGCTTAGAGATTTAATTAATCAATTAACACAATTAGACGTCGATATAGAAAACGAAAGATTGGAATTACGTAATGCAGCACAAGTAGTAAATCGAGCTGTTCAAGAGTATAACAAAATCCGTTACGATAGAACACATAAAAAGCCCACACGTTATAAGGAAGGAGATTTCGTACTTGTTAAAGTTTTGCAGCATAAACCGGGCGTTAATCAAAAATTGCTACCGAAATATAAGGGTCCGTATCAAATTAAGACTGTACTTAAGAAAAATCGATTCGTAGTAACCGATATACCAGGCTATAATCTTACGCAAAAACCAATGAATACCATTCTTTCTTCAGACAAGATTAAACCATGGATAAAAGTTTAGTTTAGACGGACATAGTTCGAGGACGAACTAAATGTCAGAATGGCCGAATCTGTAAGCGCCAGCGTTATGTATATAGGTGTATATTATTATTTTATTATAACTTTGATATTTAGAAAGATTGTGACACCGTGTATATAAACACGAAATATACCAAAGAAGGTGACGTAGCACCACTTTTGAACACGAGCTAATATAAAAATTTGAAATAAGCCGATAGGGCAGCAGTTAGCGAAGGACCGTCTAACGAGGTGAACGTGTGAGATACGAGTATTATTGTATTTAAATGAAAGACCGAGATCGCGTATAAGTTACCGAACTAGAGACAATTTAATTCGGAGCATCATTCTATATTCCTACAATTGTGAGACCTTGTTACCGGGTATCGCGAGAAAAATTTTAGATTCGATTTATATCGAAATTTTTCAGGAGACGTTTACTGTTAAAATATACCGTAATTATACTTCTTGAGTCTCCTCTATCTGTAATTAATTACTCTCGGATACCGTTATTTTAAACTACCGTCAAAAATTTATGTAAAAGTTACTTCGAGATATATCGAAATTCTGCGTGAGGCTCGTGCCTCCAAGGGTGTTCCGAAAGTATACGCGTTACCCGAGTCTGATCGTCAATCGTTCTTTACCGTTGATTACCGTAAATTACCATCGATTTTGTAGGGAAAAATTAATCCAATTTATACTGAATTCGTTGGCGAGGCCTGTGCCTCTATGTATGTTCGGAAATCGGGCATAGTTAATCCGCGGATATTATAAATTACCGAACCGCTAATAATTTATGTGATTTTCTGTTCCTGGTAGGATTTTTGAGTTATATTTAGTACGGTATCGCTCTTTGTGTGGACTTATAGTTTTCTATTCTGAATAGAGCGTCCCGTTATTGTTATATTTAACCTTCGCATCAGCCGTTACCGATTTGAATTTCGTTGTTGTTCAAACTATTGATACCGATTATTTAGATGCTGAGACTTATCTGTTTCTTTTCTTATATAGCGAATTATCTATTTGTCGGAATTTTCTGATCTTTTTAATTGTCTATTATATTACTTTGTCTCTTATATGAATTTTCTGATATTTTGAATTGTCTATTATATGACTTTGTCTCTTATATGAATTTTCTGATATTTTGAATTGTCTATTATATTAATTTACCTCTTATATGAATTTTCTTATATTCTGAATTTATCTATTATATTGTTCTTGTCTCTGTATTATCATAGTTTAATATAACTTAAGTCTGTGTAACTAACATAATATTGAGCGTCGATTATTTCTCTCTCCCGATTATCCTCTAGCGTTCTCTCTCTATAAAATTCACAAGAATCCTGCCCCTCTGCCATACACTGAGCCCGGACATTACCGTTACCGTACCAATATCGTGGCGCGGAATTACCGCGCCTGGCGCCCAAATTCACTCTCTTTCCAGGAGATTAACAAGTTACCGTTTTTTTTGAGATACCGTTTTAAAACCCCAATACCGTCAGCTACCGTAACCGCCAAACTTGCACCCTACCCCTCGGGATCGGCGTTCTCGAGGTGGGCAAAACTGTCGCAATACATAGATAATATCATATTACATATATTGCGTGTTACGTATTATAATTATTTTGAGTACTTTTCTGACTTTTTGTGATGGGAGTTTTTACATGGAAGTATTTCAAGAGAGCGTATACAGGGTGTTCCATTTTAATGTCCCACCCCAAACTTTCTTATTTTTAATTTAGAAAAAGATGTTTCAGACAAAAGTTGGTTTCGAGGGAGACATAAGATGGTATCATTGGTTTGACCTTGAAGAGTTATTTGAAGGTCACATTAAGGTCACCTTCAATTTCTTAAATGGAACCTACATTTTCTCATTATATATTCTTGTAGCTTATCTCGAGAGCTTTCCAAAACACTATAATAAAATATTTTTTCGTTGAGTACTTTTCGAGTTATGATGTTTGAAATCATTTCTTAATTTTACATAACCATCATAATAATTTTACATAAACCGTAATATATCTAATAAAATATTCATTTTTCGATTATCTTGCCTTAATACTTTTATATACAAAATAATGAGAGAAATCAATTGGTGTGAAAAAAAACACATAGTTGTTTCAAGGAAAAAATATGTAATTGTTAATTGCAAATTACATATTTTTTCCTAAATATAACTATGTGTTTTCATTACATCAACACATTTGTGCGAAGTGGATCCTTTTTATGTATAATTATCAAATTTTCAATTAAGAAACATCTTTATTATTATCTATCTTATCATTTCTATTTTTAAATATATTTTTAATTTTTTAATATTATATTTTTTAATATAATTGAAAATAATGTTATTATTTTTGAAAATTAAAACAATTATTTTGTATAAGTGTTTTCAATTAAAATATTTCTATTTAACTTCTATAAGTTTTTTTATTTCTATACTTCTATTTACCTTGTACCTTGTAGTTTTTATCCTTAGTTGGCGTATTTTTTTATATCATTATTTTTGTAGACAAGACAACAGTTAGATACAATTAATGCATGAACTTGACATCTTTTTTTACCTTTTTTTTAAAAAAGTAAGTTTTAGGAATTTTAATTGACCTCATCTGATACTTTAAATTTTCTTTTTTTGGAGATACATAAAAGAAAAAATATTTTCATAGTTTCTACTGCGAGAGGAAAACTGAAGGAACGAATTTGAGCTGCTTGCACATCGATTACATCATATGCTGTTAAGTTCGCAGAAATATTGCCGAAAGACTACTTAAGAGGATGCTAGACTTGTCCTGTTTTACCGATTAAAACGGGGATTAGTAATATACAAATATCTTCCCATATAGCACCAAGTTATCTAAAAATACTACTAAAACTGGACATATTTTTGTCACAGATATCTTTTACCGACATCGTTAAGTCGGAAAGATGGCTAAAAGTCATCTTATGACCTGAATTGAATGACTTTTTAGTCTTGTCCACACTAAAATGTCCTGACTAAAATATGACTTGACTTATTCTAGATTATCGACATTCGGTAATAGAAATTTTTCAACATACAAAATAAATGGATTATTTCTCCCATTTAATTATATAACTAATAATTTAAATGAACTATTTTTCCCACCTAATTTCTAATAATCTATTTAATATTCTGAATCTCAACAAGGAATCCAGATTATTAAATAAATTATTTTAAATTCAATTTGTTAGAAATTAAACTGATAAACAGTAATGTTAAGAAAAGGATGTGGCTCAAACGCATACAATTCTGCGTAACACATGTGTATGTAGGTCTCTCTGATTGATGCGTATGAGCAGTATCCTCTTTCTGGCATTACTGCTCATAAAAGGCAAAAATATGCTTTAGATCTTTTAATCTCTATTAATTATTAATTCTTTATATACATTTCGTGATAAATATTAAATACGAGATAAGTTAAGAATGACTCGCTGCGTAGTGGCAAGCGAAGAAACACGTGCCACATACTATTATGTCTTTTTTTATGTCATCTTTATATACATTTTTTCGTTTTGTCGAAAAGATAACTTAAAAAAGACATCTTTTCGTTATCTTTTAATATAATGTGCAGTATGAATTTTTATATAGATCAATAAATCTTCTATGATTATGTTACGTCCGATGGATTCTTTTCTTTCTTCGAAATGATATCGTGGAAGAAAAAAAATCAAGGATCGGCTTGCACTTGAAACACAAAACGATCTTTCTTAAGAATAATAATAGCGCATAGAAAGAAGAACGCAACTTAAACAGCATATAACCATTTAAACCTAAATCTAATACTGCGAATGGCCAATCGAAATAGTGTTAACGAAACTCTAAATAAATTTGTGAATTATGAGACGAAAAGTTGTTATAAGAGATTTCAACTGTTCCATATCTATTGGTACGACTTTATGCTCGAAGTCGCTCTATCTAAAGAATTTTTAAAACAAAGATCTGTTGGTCCTCGGGAAGATTGTCAAAATCTAAACGTATGGCAATATTTTTTAAATTGATAGTACACATGCGCTCGTTCGACAAGCCACCCTCAAGCTCCGAATCGTTAACTCATCAAACGATAAATTAATCAGCTCACTCCCATTCTCTGTTAGATGGACCTAAGTCTCGAGCTAAAGGGCTTAATGAATTAAAATCTTAAGAAACGCCTCTTCTCCCAAAAATCAGCCTCTTTGCCCTTAAGAAGGAAGTAATTGAAATTATTTCATTTGTTCAAAAAAGATTCCCACCATCCAGTAAGGGGGAGCAATAACTTCAAAAATACAAGCGCAAGGTGCGAGAAGCAGTGCAATTGACAGTACAGTTCACAGTTCCTTACGCAATTTATTCAGCATTCATTCATTCATTCATTTTATTAGTCACAGTCAAGATTCACATTTTTGAGAATTCAGTTTCAATTTAATTTAAATTATATAGCCTCGAGGGTCCTTTTTTGCGTTATCCAATTGAGTTATTAATTTGTTTAATATCTCGGTGAAAAAATGGTTTTGTTAAGATTTAATTGTGCATCGTGTGTAAGTGAATATTTATTGAAAATCTTCCGATGGATATCTCTATTAGCTAGCTCTTTATATTATAAAGCTCCGACCTCAGCCATTGCAATTTTATCAACGCGCTCTTTCTTGTGATGTCAACAAGTAGTGAGTAAAATGGAATAATTTTTTACTTTTTCCCTTTCACATTCTTATTATCTCATCATTTAAATTGAAACATTTCCTTTTTTTATTTATTTAGTTCTGTTAAATATTTTATTTCTTTTTTTTTATTTTATTACTCAACATAAATCACCTTACTCTTTACAGTTTATTTATTCTCATCATTATTACATTTCTTTACAGTTTATTTATTCTCATCATTATTACATTTCATTATATCATTTCTCTCATTATTACATTTCTTTTCTTGTTTTACTCCTTCTATTATTTACTTGTACACATTCCTCACTTCTTTACTCGCTGTGGATTTCAGAATTGGAATTCGCAAATACTCCTCCTTATTCGCTCCAAATTACAGAATTAGAATTCGCGAATACTCCTCCTTATATGCTCTGGATTTCAGAATTAGAATTCGCGAATACTTCTCTTTATTCGCTCTGGATTTCTGAATTGCAAACCGGGAATACTCCTTCTTATTCGCTCTGGATTTCAGAAATGAAATCCGCGAATACTCCTTAACTCTTATTTCTCTTTAGTAGCTCTTTCTGATTTATTCAACGAGAATTGGTATTGTTTTCTATCTTTATATCTCGTTTCAGCCTTTATTCTCATTTCTTTATATATATTTAACTCTCCATTTCTATTTTTTTTAATTCTCTTTCATTTTCTTTTAATTTCCCATCTTCTTTATATTAATATTTTTTTTCTCTTTATATTTTTTTTCTTTGTATTTCTTTGTATTCCACATTTTCATGATCGAAAATCGGTTATTGATAATAAATAAACTAAATCGAAAGGAATTAGGCTCGTTATATATTAAATAACATGATAAGAAAACTAGCGTCTACGAGCCACAGCGGATGGTAAATGCCTGAAAAATTCTTTTTAATTGTACGCGAAATTTTAAACGAAAAACACGGCATATGCATATATTTTACTTGATGCATTTAACCAAGATATAGATTCTCATTTTTGAGAAATTCTATAAAACCCTCTTTACCCCCCTGAAGAGACGTAGACGAGAAAAATATCGGGGCGAAGTCGCTGAATCGGGAATCGAACCCGAGTCTTTCGCTTGCCGGGCGACTGCTCTTACCACTGAGCTATTCAGCCCCACACCGATACTACCCTCGTCTATTTGTTTATAACTATGGAAAATGAAACGCGATCATTTCAGCTAGCGCGTGAATTAAACTAAATCGAAAGGAATTAGGCTCGTTATATATTAAATAACATGATAAGAAAACTAGCGTCTACGAACCACAGCGGATGGTAAATGCCACCGAGGGTAGTATCGGTGTGGGGCTGAATAGCTCAGTGGTAAGAGCAGTCGCCCGGCAAGCGAAAGACTCGGGTTCGATTCCCGATTCAGCGACTTCGCCCCAATATTTTTCTCGTCTACGTCTCTTCAGGGGGGTAAAGAGGGTTTTATAGAATTTCTCAAAAATGAGAATCTATATCTTGGTTAAATGCACCAAGTAAAATATATGCATATGCCGTGTTTTTCGTTTAAAATTTCGCGTACAATTAAAAAGAATTTTTCAGGCATTTACCATCCGCTGTGGCTCGTAGACGCTAGTTTTCTTATCATGTTATTTGATAATAAAGAGTTAAAAATAAATAGATGAAATAGATAAATAAATAAATAGATAAAATGATTAAATAAATATTTAATATTAATATTTAATATAATAATAGTAAAAGTAATAAATATTTTAAAAACACTTATTTAATCTAATTAATTTTTAAATACATATCATACGATGTATGGATATCATACACCTTCATGATAATAATAATATTAATATGTTAAATGTTTATTATGTTTACCGCATTCTTCAATCGAACACATGATCGCGTTCGATAGCGCTAGTAGTACCTTAACCTATCGCAACCTACCATGACAAAAAACTGCTTGCAGTCGCCGAGTAATTATCGTCGCATTGTCGCATCCCACAGTGGGTCTAGAAGCTCCTTTTGTGATTAAAATTCGAGCCGTGCGCCAATTCTTAACGGATTTTCATTATTTTTTTTTTAATTTTTCAGAAATTGAATAAGCTATACAAATATTCTGCGCCAATTTTGATTTCGTTCTAAATTCAAAATGGCGGATCCCATAAAGTGGGCATAAAATGCCATAACTGTACGAATGCGAATAAATTTGTAACAAATCGTGCATGTATTTACGAAAAAATATTATTATGTGTTGTATAATCGATAATGACGAATCTGCAGTTTAAGTAAAAGAAAATGGCAGATCTAAGATGGCGGAAAACTTAATAAATTTACTGTTACGTCCAGACTCCTGAGAGGTCGAGCCATCTGGAAGAACGTAACTTACTTACCCGGTGACATACTTTTCGGGCGTGTGTATGGATCGGGTCGAGCGCACTGTCCTGGGACCTGACACAGGTCAGTGACCAGAATGGTCCCTTTAACTCCGTGAGTGTCTTAGGCCGTTACGCTCGTTGGTCCCTTTTTGATAAGAGAATCGAATCTCTTTTACACGGGACGGGATCTTTTGCGATTTCGGAAATGAATGGAAGTGAGCGGGAAAATGTAAATAAATTTACCCTTTACCATCAATCAAAATTTATTCAGATCATGAACGAGTTTACAAAAGAATGTTGTTATTGTGTGTTGTGAATGTGTAATTTCGCGGGTGTTACAATAGTACGGAAAACATCAGCCAGGAATAATAAAAAGGAGTTTTAAGGTAGCTAAATCCTGGCTGGATTTTACAATTTTTGCTAAAATTCTAGATTTTTAATATTTAATCTAGGTAAGGAAAGGATCTGAGAAAATAGATTAAGGAGGGAATAAAGGTCAAGGGTCATCAAACTGGATGGTGGATGGAGGGAATTTCCTTAACAGGGCTTGGATGGGAACGGTGAGCGGTAAATGTAATCCAGGGAGATACCAAGGAATTATCGAGTCAGGAGGGGCAGTGGTTAAATAATGAAGGAATTCTTCATGGTCCACATCACCGGGGCCCACGCAGAATGATCCTTCTGGAATGGGAAAATCGAGGAGGGGAATATAACTGGGAACTGGAATATAAAATAGTTTAATCTGTCACAATGGGAAGGTTCAGGTGTAGGATGTTAAGGAGAGAATGTTCCGACGGAGACTCTGGGGGAAAGTCAAAGGGATGGGAGCTCTCGTCAAGGTCGGGAGGATATCTTGCGAAATCCTCCGGATCCTCGAGCAACTCTGAGGACTCTGAAGGGGTGGAAGGGGATGGAGGATCGGAGTCGAGGGTAATTACAGGTATGGGAGACGGAGATCGCGATTCGAATAAAAGTGAAGGAGAAGGAGAGGGAGAAGATTCGCGTAAAATCCGGATAGGAAATTGCTGAGGTGACGCAGAGAATGGTGGTGGGCTCGGGACAGGTGTGCCGGGGAAGGAGGGGGAAGGCGTTGAGGAGGAGATAGGGGAGTAACTAGGTAAAGGGATTGAGAGGGTTTTGCTGAGTGAATGAGTATTAGTGTCACTGTGTGAGTTGTCAATGGGCGAGAGGTTACTAATACTATTCGATCTATCGTGATGGGGGAATACCGGCGTGGGTTGAGGCTGTTCCTCCTTAGAACGTTTGTTCCAACGATTCCGTCACCGCAATGCAGCCCGGCGTTTACCGTGAGACACTAATGATAATTTCACGGTCAAGTAATTTATGAATTCGCAAATATCACCCTTCCTAATTCTATCCCTGTTGTCATTGGGAGAAGATTATTCAAGGTTAAACAAATAATAATTAGTCTCAAAAAAAATTTACTTTTACCTTTAATTAAATTGTATAGTTAAGAGAGTATTAATATATAGAAAATAAAAGAAATAACATAGTTCGAAAATGGGTTCAAAAATAGTTGGAATTTTGAAGGAGTCGAAAGAGGAATCGGCTCTCGAAGATTTAATTAAGATTAGGAATTACTTGTGAACTGTGTTATAGAGATTCTAGGTGAACGAGGAGTTGTTCGTGAACCGCCTTGTGGAGATTCTCGACGAACAGGAAATTGTTCGTGAACCGCCTTACGGAGATTCTCGACGAACAGGGAATTGTTCGTGAACCGCCTTGCGGAGATTCTCGACGAAGAGGGAATTGTTCGTGAACCGCCTTGCGGAGATTCTCGACGAACAGGGAATTGTGTAAAGATGGATTAAGGAAAAGGAATGAGCCAGAGAAGAAAGTTTAAATAGTTGATTTGATGAAATGAAGATGAAATGAAGATTATTTTATTATAATTATTTTATTTGTTGATTTAGGTAAAAATAAAAACAAAGATATCTTTCCCAATGATAACTTAATCGTAGAAGGTTAAAGGAAGTATAATCAGATGAGACTTACTAATTATTGAGTGCGTCGACAAAAGAAAATTTCTGGTTCAGGCCGGAGCGTGAATTTGCAGGCCAATAACTAGTTTCCCGTGAACTGCAATGTCTGGGGCACCCCAGGGATCACACTCACTTCAAATTCACTTCAAATTCACTATTTTGATTTCCCTTTCTTTTTTTTTTAATATTGCGTAAAAGAAATTCGGAAAGCAAAGGATTAGCAGGCGGAAAAGTCTTGAGAACTAACTGTGCGCGGAGAAGAGCAACCAGAAAAATCTTGAGACTAATTGTGTGTCCGGGCTTTCGGCTCGTGAATTTTAAAGTTTTTGCTCCTTCTCCCTTCTAGATGGTGGGAATCTTTGAAAATCGAATCAAATGATTTCTATTACTCCCTTCTTGGGACCAAGGAGTTAGATTTTTAGTAAAAGAGGAGTATCTTAAAGTTTTAATTGGTTAAGCCCTTTTGCGCGAGATTTAGCTCCATCCAGTAAAGAGTGGGAGCGAGGAGCTGATTATCTTATCGCTTAACGATTTGACGATTGAGAATGGCTTGTCGAACGAGCACACGTGCAATATTAATTTCCGAGGTTTGTTTTAAGTTTACCTTTGGTCAATTTCTTGAGAACCACAGGCTCTTTGTTTAAAATCTCTAAGAGGAACCAAGTTATAACCATAGATACGGGTGGTTCGAATTTCTTATACTTCCGAGTCTTATAACTCAAAAGTTTCTTTAGATTTTCCTTAGCGCTATCTCGACTGGCCACTCTCAGTGTTTAGGCTAACTATTTAGTTACGCGAGTTAGGTTCCGTTTCCTTATTTCAAATTCGAGCCTATCTTTAATTACTTCTAAGATAGCGTTTCGATAAAAGAAAAGAATCGTGAAGTCCACCGGACGTAACAATACTTTGTAATATGAATACTAATAAGTTCATTATATCTTGAAACATTACGTAAAACTCTTTACTAATATCAAGATATTCATCATAAAGAGGGAGATTTTTTTAGACTGTACGTACATATGTATATATATTTTAAAATTGTCTTTTTTGTTTTTAATATGTTTTATATTTTTTTCGATTTTTTATTTTTTTCGATTTTTTAAAATTTATTTTAAAGGATCAACAAATTAATTTACATTTAGTTTAATAGCAACTGTAATACATCTTCGTCTAATTCTACGGTAGTTTTTCGAGAATTACTTCTAAGACTAGTTATATATGGATCTGATGTGTAAAGTAATGTATGTGAAAGACTTCATTTGCGGCAAACCTGGAACATTTCCTAGCATGATGTAATCTGAACTTCTTGTAGTCTTTTCTTGATTCCTGTGCATCTTCGGATAACTGTCCAAATGGTAAAATGGCATTGTAACGAATTATATCCTCTTCATGAATTAATACTTTATGTACGGATGATAGCATATGATATCATTCATATTTAGTTACGTACAACTCTGCTATTCTATAATCATATTCTCCTAACTTTTGAGGATTTATTTGTATTCCAGACACAGCTTGCAATATAACATGGAATCGTCTTATTAGTTCTTCATCAATTCCTGTAATGTCAGTAGTGCAAGCTTCATTGTCAAAAAACGTGCAGTATTGCCGTCATTGCTATTTCCACTAACTTGGCATGGTTTATCAATTAAACCTAGTTCATTTCGAAAACGTTTTTGTATATATCGTTTTTTTAGTTTCTTTCTCCTTTTTGTGTACATCAGTAGTTGCATACCATTTTTTGAAGGACAAGTTATACGATATATATAAAATCAACTCCATAAATCGAATCCACGCATATGACATGGAAAGTCCAAATCTGTAGGTTTCTTCATTTGCAACCTTTTGCGTTATGCGATTTAAATCGTTCATTTCTGATGGTTTGGCGCGATATACATTGCAAGTTGAGGCAGACGGTGTATTTGTTAATACTTGTACCACCTTTCCATCTACTATTATTAAGAACACAATTCATGTTTTATCGACACTGTTTTCTCTCCAATTATAGCTGAGTGGGTGCAAGTACACGTATCTGTGCTTCAATATCATTGACAAGATTGTTTGTTTTTTCTGGTGTTTCTTTCGAAAATTCTATTGAAATAGGTCGACAAAATCGGAGTGGAAGAAGGCGTCGGATTTTGCCAAATAACATCATTTGTGTCCTCATTAATTAGTCTTATGAGAACCAAAGATGATATTAACAAATTGGCATCAGAAATTAACTCACTCTCTCCGGAAAGTATTTGTTTATATTCAGATTGATCCGAATGAACCATCACAACCCCACTTACTGTATAAAACTAAGTTTCGTGGATTCATCGTTTGAAGCGAATTTATCATCAACAATCGATTGGTAGTATGATTTAGAAGGGACTGCAGATTTACCTTCGCGCTAGTATTAATTATTTTAATATTTGATTTATCCGGGTAGCATTCCTCTTTCGCTTGACCTATTTGTTTGTAAAATGGCAATAATCTACATCCCTTTTTTATTAAGCATTTTCTGAGGTGCATATATTGATTTTTTTGTTAAATCTAAATCAACAAACATAGGCAAAGCTTCCTCATTAGTAAACGAAACTATAGGAATATGATCTTTAGTTAGCTGTTGGTGCATCATTTCTTTTACCTCTGGTGATGCAGATCGTAACTCTTGAATAATTTCTGATTCTTTTTCCTCATCAATTGAACGCAGTCCTCGAATATATGAGTGATAGATATGATCAAGTCCTGAATCACGGAATAATTTTATAGCTTTTTGTTTTTGTGTTACTTCGGTCGATTCTTTGAAAGTCTTGCATGGTCTCCTTACTTTCTTCCAGATGTAGAAGGTTCATCGGATGTATACAAATTCACGGAATATTCAACCAGCTGGCATTCTTTTGCAGGAATCGTTCCTTTTTCCTATAAGCCTAATTCCAACATTTTTGAAATTCGGAAAGCAAATTCTTCCGTACCATATTAAGCACACACACCAGCTCGTTTTCAGAGAGATCGAAATTTTCCTTGATATATTTTTCGGCTGTAGAAAAAATGTTTGCCGTGTTCTATTAAGGCAAAACAGATATTACGTTTAATGATTTTGAAAGATAGTGTTATTTGTGCGTCGATAAAATGATTTGAAAGAGTATACAACACACTAGCAGTCAATAGTCGAAGTTATTGCGTGTATACAAGCGTATACAAACAAATGAGTGCACCCGTTTGACCACGTTAATATTGACCACCGTCCCGATTGACCACGTTGAAATTGATCACGTTGCGATTGACCACGTCCCGATTGACCACCGTCCCGATTGACCACCGTCCCGATTGACCACCGTCCCGATTGACCATAGTCCCGATTGACCACGGTCCCGATTGACCACGGTCCCGATTGACCACAAAAAAAAATTAAAAAATTAAATTCATATAACTAGTTATAAATATAATAATAAAAAAATAATTAAAAAAATAATTTAAATATTCACATAAGGTATGATTGAGTTGCTCACAGTTTTATAAACCAAGAAAAGTTCCAGTTTGCGTTGCAAAGTACACGCACAGCTGCACATCCCCCACCC
Source organism: Camponotus floridanus (assembly GCF_003227725.1). Lineage (NCBI taxonomy): Eukaryota > Metazoa > Arthropoda > Insecta > Hymenoptera > Formicidae > Camponotus > Camponotus floridanus. Next base: position 22,620 of record NW_020229462.1, on the reverse strand, counting down.
CCCGCCCCCACCCCAACACTGTTGCAAACCCATGTGAAATTCAGAATGGTGGTCAATCGGGACCGTGATCAATCGGGACGGTGGTCAATCGGGACCGTGGTCAATCGGGACCGTGATCAATCGGGACCATGGTCAATCGGGACCGTGGTCAATCGGGACCGTGGTCAATCGGGACGGTGGTCAATCGGGACGGTGATCAATCGGGACGTGGTCAATAGCAACGTGGTCAATCGCAACATGGTCAATTTCAACGTGGTCAATCGGGACGATGGTCAATATTAACGTGGACGTGGTGGCCAAACGGGACGCTCCCAAACAAATGCATACATACAACACACTAGAAGTCAGTCTAACTATGAATCAACTTCAGTCGCAGCTTTTCGGTATACAACACAATAGCAGTCAGTTGTCGAAGTTATTGTGTGCATACAAGCGTATACAAACAAATGCGTACATATTACACATGTTGGTTCTTTAAAGTAGCAATGGTAGATGGAAAGGCGGTACAAGTATTAACAAATACACCGTCTGCTTCAACTTGCTTCGACTAAAGAGTGTACATAACTAAATATGAATGGTATCATACGCCATCATCCGTACATAAAAAATTAATTTATGGAGAGGATATAATTCATTATAATGCCATTTTATCACTTGGACAGTTATCCGAAGACGCACAGGAATCAAGAAATAAAGACTACAAGAAGTTGAGATTACATCATGCTAGGAAATGTTCCAGGTTTGCCGCAAATGAAGATGTCTTTCACATACATTACTTTACACATCAGATCCATATATAACTAGTCTTAGAAGTAATTCTCGAAAAACTACCGTAGAATTAGACGAAAATGTATTACAGTTGCTTTAAACTGAATGTAAATTAATTTGTTGATCCTTTAAAATAAATTTTAAAAAATCGAAAAAAATAAAAAATCGGAAAAAATATAAAACATATTAAAAACAAAAAAGACAATTTTATAAAATATAAAATATATATATGTACGTACAGTCTGAAAGAATCTCCCTTTTTTATAATAAATATCTTGATATTAGTAAAGAGTTTTACGTAATGTTTCAAGATATAATGAACTTATTAGTATTCATATTACAAAGTATATTTAGTAAATTTTTCCCCATCTTAGATCCGCCATTTTCTTTTACTTAAACTGCAGATTCGTCATTATCGATTATACAACACATAATAATATTTTTTCGTAAACATATGCACGGTTTGTTACAAATTTATTCGCATTCGTACAGTTTTGGCATTTTATGCCCACTTTATGGGATCCGCCATTTTCAATTTAGAACGAAATCAAAATTGGCGCAGAATATTTGTATAGCTTATTCAATTTCTGAAAAATTAAAAAAAAATAATGAAAGTCCGTTAAGAATTGGCGCACGGCTCCTTTTAATCACAAAAGGAGCTTCTAGACCCACTGTGGGATGCAACAATGCGACGATAATTACTCGGCGACTGCAAGCAGCTTTTTGTCATGGTAGGTTGCGATAGGTTAAGGTACTACTAGCGCTATCGAACGCAATCATGTGTTCGATTGAAGAATGCGGTAAACATAATAAACATTTAACATATTAATATTATTATTATCATGAAGGTGTATGATATCCATACATCGTATGATATGTATTTAAAAATTAATTAGATTAAATAAGTGTTTTTAAAATATTTATTACTTTTACTATTATCATATTAAATATTAATATTAAATATTTATTTAATCATTTTATCTATTTATTTATTTATCTATTTCATCTATTTATTTTTAACCATTTATTATCAATAGCCGATTTTCGATCATGAAAATGTGAAATACAAAGAAATACAAAGAAAACAAATATAAAGAGAAAACAAATATTAATATAAGGAAGATGGGAAATTAAAAGAAAATGAAAGGGAATTTAAAAAAATAGAAATGGAGAGTTAAATATATATAAAGAAACGAGAATAAAGGCTGAAACGAGATATAAAGATAGAAAACAATATCAATTCTCGTTGAATAAATCAGAAAGAGCTACTAAAGAGAAATAAGAGTTAAAGAATATTTGCGGATTCCAATTCTGAAATCCAGAGCGAATAAGGAGTATTCGCGGTTTTCAATTCAAAAATCCAGAGCGAATAAAGAGAAGTATTCGCGAATTCTAATTCTGAAATCCAGAGCAAATAAGGAGGAGTATTCGCGAATTCTAATTCTGTAATTTGGAGCGAATAAGGAGGAGTATTTGCGAATTCCAATTCTGAAATCCACAGCGAGTAAAGAAGTGAGGAATGTGTACAAATAAATAATAGGAGTAAAACAAGAAGAGAAATGTAATAATGAGAGAAATGTAATAATGATGAGAATAAATAAACTGTAAAGAGTAAGGTGATAGTAGGAGTATAGGGAGAGTTCTAACTTAGGTCCTCTCAGGGGGGGTGAGGCGCGCGGGGGATTACGGAGGCGCGGGGGAATGACGTCACGCGGGACGGAGGGATTTCGGCGGCGGCGTGTGTTAGATGTTTTATGGTAATATTATATTACATGCCCAGCTGATAAACAATATTGCGTACGGACATGTTCGGTTTATAAATAATATAAACATCAGCATTTTTTGAATTGAGATTATGATCGTATAATAGAGATGTGACATTATCGCCATATCGTCGTAAACGCCTCGTAAAAAGTACGCGCGGTCCCATATATTTATCGAAAGTATATGAAATATTGTGTCGCATGCCCGGTTGATAAATAATATAAACAAATAGTACCTCAGAATCGTCTTTCACGATTTTTTCTCGGAAGAATTTTTAACGTATCAACGCCGATGTTTGGCTGCTTTGTACCCTTGCTTCCACCGCTCGTATATCAGCGCTTTCGCGGTACACCCCTCACCCCCGATATAAGTAATTTTAGATTTTTTTCGTTCGACGTATCCTTATCTCTCTCATTGAATTACACAGCACATAAATTTATAAACAATATAAACAAACGGCACTTCCTAGAATCGTCTTTCACGATTTTTTCTCGGAAGAATTTTTAACGTATCAGCGCCGATGTTTGGCTGCTTTGTACCCTTGCTTCCACCGCTCGTATATCAGCGCTTTCGCGGTACATCCCTCACCCTCGATATAAGTAATTCTAGATTTTTTCGTTCGACATATCCTTATCTCTCTCATTGAATTACACAGCATGTAAATTTATAAACAATATAAACAAACGGCACCTCCTAGAATCGTCTTTTACGATTTTTTTTATCGGACGAATTTTTAACGTATCAGCGCCGATGTTTGGCTGCTTTGTTTTCTCCTTCATATAAGAAGGATTGAAGCGCATCAAATCATCATAGTATGTGATTTGAACACCCATCGACGCGTCGGCAGTAAAAAAAAAAAAAAAAAGTATAGCGGTGTTCCGTTAGAAAGATTTTTGCGCCTATTTCACGTTCAAGATAACGAACGGTATTGTTTATCGCGTGCAAAAGTCATCCGTAGAAAACTGTGACATAGTGTTTTAAAAGTGTGAGTGTGAAAAAGATAGGAAAATGGAAAACATCGAGCAGACCGAACGCGATCTGATGGAAGGATCTCGCCAAATTGCCACCTTGGGCGAGTATTTCGCGTGGCTGCAGCGTTGTGAGGAATTGATCCAAGAGCTCGAAGAACGCAGTCGTGTCAAGCGTCCGCGGCTCTCGATCGGAAATAGACAATCTCTGGTGACTAAAATCGCGCGACTAGAAAGTGCGAAGACTCGATTGCAAAGACGGTTTATTCCCAGTGGTGGTGATTATAGCGGTGACAATAACGCGGAAAGACTCGTTTGGCGAGAGATCGATACGGCGTTCGACAGCCGTATTCTGACCGGTGCCGTGATTAACGCAAACTATATCGAACTTCGTCAATTTCTCGAGGATGCTGAAGACATCGTGCTCGAGCAAGTGCAAAACGTTCTAAAAAGACACAACAGTGTAAAAGTAAATACTATATTCAACGGTGAATTTGTGTCGGGTGATAAGCGCGCGAATAAAAGTATAAATACGAGAAACTGTGAACTCTTTCGCACATCGGATTTACGCGAGTGGTTCGAGCGCCGCGTTATCGAGCCCACTTTAGCGTCTCTGGAAGAGTTTCAGGAACGCGATAGCGGCTGGGCATTGTCGCGAATACAGAATTTGACTGTTAATGTAAATAAATATAATCCAATGCGCGCGGGATGCCACATTAAATTGTCGCGGGAGATTATGATGAAAAGAGCGGTGGTTAACGTACAGTCTAAAGACAATGCGTGTTTCGCGTGGGCAGTGGTCGCCGCTCTATATCCCGCAGAAAGAAACGCGGAAGGAGAATCATCGTATCCACCTTACGCGACAGTGCTGAATCTCCGGGACATTGAGTTTCCAGTAACTTTAAATCAAATTAAAAAATTTGAACTCGCGAACAATATCTCGATCAACGTGTACGGCATCGAAGACAAGAACAGTATCGTCCCGATACGTCTTTCGGAGCAGAAGCGAGATAAGCACGTGAATCTGCTATACGTGGAAGACGGTAACAGTGTCGGACATTTCGCGTGGATAAAAAATTTATCCAGGCTCGTGAGCTCGCAACTGAGCAAACACAACGGTCAAAGATATATCTGCGATCGGTATGTATATATTAATATAAAATAATTATAATTTATATAACAAATTGTTCTAATTTTAATTAAAAAATTTTTCTTTTATAGATGCCTGCATTATTTTAGTTCAGATGACAAGTTGCAGTCGCATACGGTCGACTGCGGGGAGATGAATGACTGCGCTATCCGGTTGCCGAGCGACAAGGACAAGTGGCTCGAGTTCAACAATTACAACAGGAAAGAGCGGCTTCCATTCGTCGTGTACGCCGATCTGGAATGCGTTCTGATCAAAACGGAGGAAGAACAACAACAACAAAAATTGTACCAGCATCATCGGGTATTTAGTATAGCGTATTATATGCATTGTTCGTACGATGAATCTTTATCGGCGTATCATTCGCGTCGTAGCGTCGATTGTATAGCGTGGTTCGTCGAAGATCTTAAAAATTTAGCGATTCGCGTTAAGAATATTTTAACGACCAATGTCCCCATGGTTAATTTAACGTCCGAAGAGTGTGAAAAATTTCACAACGCCACTCAATGCCATATATGCGAAAAGCCGTTCGCGCAAGACGATACACGCGTTCGCGATCATTGTCATCTGACCGGGCGGTACAGAGGTCTCGCGCATTCAAATTGCAATTTAAATTACAAAGAATCTTTTTGTATTCCGATAGTTTTCCACAATTTATCCGGTTATGATTCATACTTTATTATCGAGGAAATAGCCACAGCATTCGAAGGGAGCGTCGAGTTACTTCCGATAACGAAAGAGAAATATATTTCTTTTACAAAAAATGTCGACCTTAAGGAAGGCGATTGGAAAAATAATGTAAAATTACGCTTCATCGATTCGTACAAATTTCTTACATCGAGTCTCGACAAATTAGCATCTTATCTAGACAGAGATAAGCTCAAAATTTTAAAATCGAAATTTGAAAATTTATCCGCGGAAAATTTCAGTTTATTAACACGGAAAGGCGTCTTTCCATACGAATACGTCGACTCGGTAGATAGGTTGCGAGATACGCGTTTACCACCGCGCGAATCGTTTTACAGTTCCTTGACCGGTGAAACTATATCCGAGAGCGATTACGCGCACGCTGAGAACATCTGGACGCGATTCTCATTCGAACGCTGGGCGAATATAGCGACATGTATCTCAAAATCGACGTATTGTTATTAGCAGATATTTTCGAAAATTTTCGCGATAGCTGCATCAAAAGTTACGGACTCGATCCCGCGTATTATTATACTCTCCCCGGATACACGTGGGATGCCATGTTAAAGCATATAAAGATCACGTTCGAGTTGCTTACAGATATCGACATGATCATGTTTATAGAACGCGGTATACGCGGTGGTCTGAGCCAATGTTCCAACAGATACGCGCGCGCTAATAACAAGTACATGCGACAATCGTACGATCCATCGAAACCATCGTCGTACTTGATGTATTTTGACGTTAATAATTTATACGGATGGGCAATGTGTCAACCGTTGCCTTACGCCGATTTTCGATGGGTCGACGACGTGTCGAATTTTGACGTATCATCTATAGCGTTAGATTCGCCCACGGAGTATATCCTCGAAGTCGATCTCGAGAACCCGCAACATCTTCACGATACGCACACCGACCTACCGTTTTGCCCGACGCGCGACAAGCCGCCCGGTAAGCGGGAATTCAAACTGCTCGCAACGTTATACGATAAGAAGCGTTACGTGATATACTACCGTAACCTACAGCAGTGTACGCGTCACGGCCTTCGTGTGACAA
>NW_020229462.1:0-15714 GCF_003227725.1 Camponotus floridanus | reverse complement strand
ACGGAGGATTTCGGCGCGGCGTGTGTTAGATGTTTTATGGTAATATTATATTACATGCCCAGCTGATAAACAATATTGCGTACGGACATGTTCGGTTTATAAATAATATAAACATCAGCATTTTTTGAATTGAGATTATGATCGTATAATAGAGATGTGACATTATCGCCATATCGTCGTAAACGCCTCGTAAAAAGTACGCGCGGTCCCATATATTTATCGAAAGTATATGAAATATTGTGTCGCATGCCCGGTTGATAAATAATATAAACAAATAGTACCTCAGAATCGTCTTTCACGATTTTTTCTCGGAAGAATTTTTAACGTATCAACGCCGATGTTTGGCTGCTTTGTACCCTTGCTTCCACCGCTCGTATATCAGCGCTTTCGCGGTACATCCCTCACCCTCGATATAAGTAATTCTAGATTTTTTCGTTCGACATATCCTTATCTCTCTCATTGAATTACACAGCATGTAAATTTATAAACAATATAAACAAACGGCACCTCCTAGAATCGTCTTTTACGATTTTTTTTATCGGACGAATTTTTAACGTATCAGCGCCGATGTTTGGCTGCTTTGTTTTCTCCTTCATATAAGAAGGATTGAAGCGCATCAAATCATCATAGTATGTGATTTGAACACCCATCGACGCGTCGGCAGTAAAAAAAAAAAAAAAAGTATAGCGGTGTTCCGTTAGAAAGATTTTTGCGCCTATTTCACGTTCAAGATAACGAACGGTATTGTTTATCGGCGTGCAAAAGTCATCCGTAGAAAACTGTGACATAGTGTTTTAAAAGTGTGAGTGTGAAAAAGATAGGAAAATGGAAAACATCGAGCAGACCGAACGCGATCTGATGGAAGGATCTCGCCAAATTGCCACCTTGGGCGAGTATTTCGCGTGGCTGCAGCGTTGTGAGGAATTGATCCAAGAGCTCGAAGAACGCAGTCGTGTCAAGCGTCCGCGGCTCTCGATCGGAAATAGACAATCTCTGGTGACTAAAATCGCGCGACTAGAAAGTGCGAAGACTCGATTGCAAAGACGGTTTATTCCCAGTGGTGGTGATTATAGCGGTGACAATAACGCGGAAAGACTCGTTTGGCGAGAGATCGATACGGCGTTCGACAGCCGTATTCTGACCGGTGCCGTGATTAACGCAAACTATATCGAACTTCGTCAATTTCTCGAGGATGCTGAAGACATCGTGCTCGAGCAAGTGCAAAACGTTCTAAAAAGACACAACAGTGTAAAAGTAAATACTATATTCAACGGTGAATTTGTGTCGGGTGATAAGCGCGCGAATAAAAGTATAAATACGAGAAACTGTGAACTCTTTCGCACATCGGATTTACGCGAGTGGTTCGAGCGCCGCGTTATCGAGCCCACTTTAGCGTCTCTGGAAGAGTTTCAGGAACGCGATAGCGGCTGGGCATTGTCGCGAATACAGAATTTGACTGTTAATGTAAATAAATATAATCCAATGCGCGCGGGATGCCACATTAAATTGTCGCGGGAGATTATGATGAAAAGAGCGGTGGTTAACGTACAGTCTAAAGACAATGCGTGTTTCGCGTGGGCAGTGGTCGCCGCTCTATATCCCGCAGAAAGAAACGCGGAAGGAGAATCATCGTATCCACCTTACGCGACAGTGCTGAATCTCCGGGACATTGAGTTTCCAGTAACTTTAAATCAAATTAAAAAATTTGAACTCGCGAACAATATCTCGATCAACGTGTACGGCATCGAAGACAAGAACAGTATCGTCCCGATACGTCTTTCGGAGCAGAAGCGAGATAAGCACGTGAATCTGCTATACGTGGAAGACGGTAACAGTGTCGGACATTTCGCGTGGATAAAAAATTTATCCAGGCTCGTGAGCTCGCAACTGAGCAAACACAACGGTCAAAGATATATCTGCGATCGGTATGTATATATTAATATAAAATAATTATAATTTATATAACAAATTGTTCTAATTTTAATTAAAAATTTTTCTTTTATAGATGCCTGCATTATTTTAGTTCAGATGACAAGTTGCAGTCGCATACGGTCGACTGCGGGGAGATGAATGACTGCGCTATCCGGTTGCCGAGCGACAAGGACAAGTGGCTCGAGTTCAACAATTACAACAGGAAAGAGCGGCTTCCATTCGTCGTGTACGCCGATCTGGAATGCGTTCTGATCAAAACGGAGGAAGAACAACAACAACAAAAATTGTACCAGCATCATCGGGTATTTAGTATAGCGTATTATATGCATTGTTCGTACGATGAATCTTTATCGGCGTATCATTCGCGTCGTAGCGTCGATTGTATAGCGTGGTTCGTCGAAGATCTTAAAAATTTAGCGATTCGCGTTAAGAATATTTTAACGACCAATGTCCCCATGGTTAATTTAACGTCCGAAGAGTGTGAAAAATTTCACAACGCCACTCAATGCCATATATGCGAAAAGCCGTTCGCGCAAGACGATACACGCGTTCGCGATCATTGTCATCTGACCGGGCGGTACAGAGGTCCCGCGCATTTCAAATTGCAATTTAAATTACAAAGAATCTTTTTGTATTCCGATAGTTTTCCACAATTTATCCGGTTATGATTCATACTTTATTATCGAGGAAATAGCCACAGCATTCGAAGGGAGCGTCGAGTTACTTCCGATAACGAAAGAGAAATATATTTCTTTTACAAAAAATGTCGACCTTAAGGAAGGCGATTGGAAAAATAATGTAAAATTACGCTTCATCGATTCGTACAAATTTCTTACATCGAGTCTCGACAAATTAGCATCTTATCTAGACAGAGATAAGCTCAAAATTTTAAAATCGAAATTTGAAAATTTATCCGCGGAAAATTTCAGTTTATTAACACGGAAAGGCGTCTTTCCATACGAATACGTCGACTCGGTAGATAGGTTGCGAGATACGCGTTTACCACCGCGCGAATCGTTTTACAGTTCCTTGACCGGTGAAACTATATCCGAGAACGATTACGCGCACGCTGAGAACATCTGGACGCGATTCTCATTCGAACGCTGGGCGAATATAGCGACATGTATCTCAAAATCGACGTATTGTTATTAGCAGATATTTTCGAAAATTTTCGCGATAGCTGCATCAAAAGTTACGGACTCGATCCCGCGTATTATTATACTCTCCCCGGATACACGTGGGATGCCATGTTAAAGCATATAAAGATCACGTTCGAGTTGCTTACAGATATCGACATGATCATGTTTATAGAACGCGGTATACGCGGTGGTCTGAGCCAATGTTCCAACAGATACGCGCGCGCTAATAACAAGTACATGCGACAATCGTACGATCCATCGAAACCATCGTCGTACTTGATGTATTTTGACGTTAATAATTTATACGGATGGGCAATGTGTCAACCGTTGCCTTACGCCGATTTTCGATGGGTCGACGACGTGTCGAATTTTGACGTATCATCTATAGCGTTAGATTCGCCCACGGAGTATATCCTCGAAGTCGATCTCGAGAACCCGCAACATCTTCACGATACGCACACCGACCTACCGTTTTGCCCGACGCGCGACAAGCCGCCCGGTAAGCGGGAATTCAAACTGCTCGCAACGTTATACGATAAGAAGCGTTACGTGATATACTACCGTAACCTACAGCAGTGTACGCGTCACGGCCTTCGTGTGACAAAAATACATAGAATTTTACAGTTTTCTCAATCTCCGTGGCTTCGAAATTACATAGAATTAAATACACATTTCAGAACACTCGCGAAAAACGATTTCGAGAAAAATTTATACAAATTAATGAATAATGCTGTGTTTGGTAAAACGATGGAAAATGTGCGGAATCGTGTCGATGTAAAATTATTAACAAAATGGGATGGACGATACGGCGCGGAAGCGATGATCGCGAAACCGAATTTCCACAGCAGAAGCGTTTTTTCGGAAAATCTGATTGCGGTAGAATTGCGTAAACTCGAGGTGAAATTTTACAAACCGATTTACGTGGGTATGTGCATACTCGACATATCCAATACGTGTCTGTACGAATTTCATCACGAGTACATATTTCCTCTGTATCGCGACAAATGTAAGATCATGTACACCGATACGGACAGTCTCGTATATCACATTGAGTGCGCGGATGTCTATGAGAACATGAAGCGCGATATCGCCAGATTTGACACGAGCGATTATGCGATGGACAATGCGTACGATATACCGCTTGTAAATAAAAAAGTACCAGGTCTGATGAAGGATGAAAATAACGGTGCGATAATGACCGAATTCATCGGGCTCAGGGCAAAGATGTACGCGCTACGAGTGGACGGAAAGAAAGACACGAAGAAAGTTAAAGGCGTCAAAAGTAATGTCGTAGCGCGTAATATAACCTTCGAAGATTACACGCGGTGTTTAAACGAAGAGATCGAAATGACGCGACAGCAGTCGTGTATAAGATCTAAACTGCACCAAGTGTATACCGTCCGCGAGACGAAAATTGCTCTGAGTCCGTACGATGACAAGCGATATATCGTACCTGATTCGACTGACACGTTACCATGGGGACATTATAGGATACCTTTGTAAATACATGTATATATTTTATTTATTACTGTATATATTTTGTATTTCATGTAGTTTTATATAATACACATCTTACACATTTATATTTTATGTAACGCATATCTTACATACTTATATTAAGAATATATATATATATATATATATATATATATATATAGTATTATTGAAAGAAATATTAATAAACACTGTATATAAATTAAATCATATTGTCCTTATGTATCCAAGAGTTGTGCGAATTGTCAAATCCTAGCCATTTCACGTAAACCTCGTCACCTCTCCTGCGCAGTACTTTCTCCACGAGATACACGTCGGGATAATTCGCGCGATGCAACTCGTGCTCGTAGAACGCTCCAGCGATAGATTTTTTGCGATAATCCTCGAGTAGATAACTCACGGGATTAGTATGCTGCACTTTTACAATTTTAAACACCTCGGTTGTCCAATTTGGCGTGTAACCCTTCTCGAAAACTGTCTTGTACTTGCTAACGCGTACCGAGTCACCTACTTTGAATTTCGCCGGACCCGCGATATTTACACGGTTGTATACAGTAGCCAAGAGTCTCTCGGCGACCGCGGGGGTAACGTCGACGGGTCGCATACCGATCGTTCGATGCTTGCGCGCGTTGTAATCCGATACGAGTCCCGGCAACGCGTTAACCCACTTGTAAGATCCGTTCAGCGTAAACATCTTCCACATGTTCTCTTTTAGCGTGCGATTGAATCGCTCGACGATCGATGCCTTCAATACCGAATACGTAGAATAATGATTTATGCCGTGTTTTCGCATGAGCCGTTGCACGTCGGCGTTATAAAATTCCTTCCCCATGTCGGTCTGTATGTTTTTCGGACACCTCTCGCTATCTCGAATTATCTCGGCGATAGCGTCAGCTGTCTCGCTTCTCATCGTATTGTAATTAGCGCGGAGCACTATCGGATATTCGCCATCTTCGTAGTCCTTGCCGTCAATGTGTTTCTTATCGCGATGTTTCCGTGAAATTGCACGTTTCAAAAATTCATGTATATCTCGCAACTCGTACGATCCCTCGGGAATCGTAATTTCCGCGTCGTCTTTGCCAAAGTAAAATTTATTATTCGAGGAATTCACGTTCGGTATCGTGTGATAAGTCTCAAAATCCGTTAGACCGAGTTCGTATTCATCGTCGCTCAAATCTACAGTAGGAAAGAAGTTTGCCGCGAGAACGCTACTCTTTCCAGTCAACGTGAATGTCATAGACATGTCGACAAAACTGTTGAACGAATACTGAGTTAAATAGCGCGATATCCGTCTTTAAATTCGCACGCATCGACCGTTCGAAGAAATTGCAAGCACAATTGTCCGCAGATGCTCTGATCGTAAGTTTGAACAGGCGTGTGATTGTACTGTATCTTCGTTACGTTTCGTCCGAAATATCGCACAAGTTCCTTGGGAGGTCGAAGATTGCCGAAACTGTCGAAATATACGACGCGATTCCTCCTCTTTGCGTACGCTACCCAATGAGTACCCGGTCCTTCGACGCTATCTAAATTTACGATGCCGTTCTCATTTTGATAAATACCACCGATCGGTAAAGAGTCGCGCATGAAAACACCTCTAAAATATGGAATGCGCATACGTTTCGCCAGTTGTAGCAATTGTACGTTGGTAGTTGCGACCTGCGGCATTTTTAACGTCTCTTTGACGTTTTTTTTTTCTTCTTCTCGTTGAGACTCCTCGTCCGTGTTTGTAAGGAGCGAGGTATAATCCGCGACCTTCCATGGCGCGATTGTGACGTAGCATCTCTTGCATCTGACGTTGCGCGGCTTTTCCGTCGTTCACCACCTTCGCTACACCCGCCGCTCCGCCAATCAGGGATCCGAGCGCACCCAGCATTGGTAGAATCGGCAATACGCCGCCGCATTTCGCAACCGGAAGTATCCGTTTCTTCGCAGTTTTCTTCTTCTTCGTCTTCGTCCTCTTCAGGCCCATACCGAGCTTCGTCTTGGCTTTCATCGCCGCCCAGACAGCTGTGGCGGCGGCTCTCTCAGCGAGAGTCGAATCTCTCGCACCGATACGATTTCGCGCTTTCTCGGCGAGTATCCTATCCGCCGCGTGTCTCTCAGTGAGATCGTTGCTCCGAGAGTACGCTATATCGTGCTCGCGACACGCCGCGTCCAATAAATTTATACCTCTATCGCCTCTGGCTAATCGCTTCCGCAACCGCGTGCCTGGGCCGCAAAACTGATAGCCGGGAATATGAAATTCGATCGGAAGCGCGTTTATCGCACGATTTAAGAGACCGCTGCCTCTTACGATTCTCGCTGACATACGTAGCAATCTTTTATCAACGGAGGCGGACCGTTAATGTGCGTTCGCTGCCACGGCTGGTTGTAATATCGCATGCACGAACGATATTGTCGAACCTCCGGATCAGCCTTTATATATTCTGGAAGCTTGTCCCACAATCGTTCGACGTAATCACCGAAATTTTGCAGTAAAAGAATCTTCGGAATATACTGCAGCTGTTTGGCGGTAAGTCCGAGAATGTCTCTCTCGTCCGACAGAAGGAGAAACATTTTTGATACTGAACGGTTTCGAGTCGCGACACCTCTATAAATAGGCCTCCCCCTCGCGATCATTAGCAAGATTGGATCGAAACAGAAAACATGCGGTTCGTACGACAGCCTTTGACGATACGCGTGACGAATTGTGACGACAGATTACGCTCGATGGGGGACAACGCGAAGATGCGCAGACACGGTACGATGTTACCGACTACTATACGCGCGATCGTTTGCGGTCCCTCAAATTGTGGTAAAACCAACGTTTTGATAAGTCTACTGGAAAGTCCACACGGTGTACGTTTCGAGAACGTGTACGTGTACTCAAAGTCGCTGCAACAGCCGAAATATCGATATCTGGAGAATTTATTGACGCCGATCGACGAAATCGGCTACTTTACGTTCTCGAATAACAGTGACGTCATTCCACCGAGCGAGGCATGTCCAAACTCGATTTTTATCTTCGATGACGTGGCGTGCGACAAGCAAGATACGATAAGAGAGTACTTCTCAATGGGTCGTCACTCGAACGTCGACTGCTTCTATCTTTGTCAGACGTACGCGAGAATACCGAAACATCTTATACGCGATAACGCGAACCTGCTGATCTTGTTTAAACAGGACGGTACAAATTTGAAACACGTGTACAACGATCACGTGAATACCGACATGTCGTACGAGGATTTCAGTGAATTATGCCGTACTTGTTGGCAGCAAAAGTATGGATTCCTAGTGATTGATAAGGACAGCCCGCTTACGAACGGGCGATACAGAAAAGGATTTAACGTGTTCGCGATACCTCGAAACGATTAGTCGCTGTCGACATTCCGTTGAGAAGGGTGAAACGCTCGACGTTCCGTCATCATGGCTGGAAACGATAATATTCGCGAGCGTGAAAAGATTGCACGGGAGATTGAGAAAACGAGCGAATCGATCCGCAAGAAACATCGCGCTTTGAAGACCGGTAAGATCGACGAAGATATCGCGGTCACGGCCCATTTTAGACCTATTATCGAGCCGCTGCAAAAGATCGTCGACAACTCTAGCGCAATCGCGATGAAAAAAGAGCCGGAGAGTAACGCTGACGCTATAATTAAAACGTTACCCATCAAGCGATACAAGGAGGAGGAGGAGGAGGAGGAGGAGGAGGATGCGACACCGAAAAAGAGGAAACGATCGGTGAAGGCGAAACGTTTATCGATGTCGCGTATATCCGATCTATCGAAGACTTTATCGGATGAACCGCCGATAACCTCTACACCGCTGAAAACCTCTACACCGTCCGGGACAACGAGAACCGTACAATCCAGGATACCCAAATTACTCGATGAGATCGAAGAAGTTCTCGAAAAATCCCCAAAAAACCTGTTTCAAACGGAAGTTTTCGAAACTACGGGCAACCCGCTCGAAACATCCGTTCGAAACAGATTACAAACGTCGGAAGGTCAAGAAGTGTTACGAGAGCACTTGGGATCACTGGGGCAAAAATACATGGGTGCTCTTCTTAGCGGCGACGAAAGAAAAAACGCGATCGATCACGTGTACGGCGTCTATTTCGACGAGAATGGAATGCGTCTCGGTAACAAACGATTCGACATTGACAAAGATGACACTATAATCATAGACAATGTGAGATACATCGGTACACCGGGATTATACGAGTTGATCTTCAAGAGAATTCCCGACGACGTCGTATACACTGAGGACGATGTGCAAAAATATAAGAGCATATTGATGGCGACGAGTGCGCATAAACGTCAATATGATGCGCAAGGTCAATTAAAGAGCAACAAGGGATACAAGTATAAACAAATAATCGCGCCATTGATGTCGTTCGAATCGAAAAAGAAAAAAAACGGGAACGGGAGTATTCACGCCTCGCGCGATGACGCTAACCGACAATAAGATCGATTACGTGCACTGGGACGATCCCAACGAGCTAGTGGATCGCCTGCGATTGCTCGATGCTTCGCGTCGAGCTGGCCACAACGCTCACGACAACGAGATCTTGTCGATCATAGAGGAACTCCGCGAAGCCGGCATTATTATAAATTAAACGGTGTCTCGACGAAACTAATCAGTCGATCGACTTCACTAGCATCGAGAAACAATGCCTATCAACAAATTTGGATTATTCGAACGGAGAAACGAAGAAATCAGCACGAGCGATCATTGGGGTAAATTGGTGACGAGTTACTTGCGTCAAAACGCTCTGTGTCGCGTCGCAACGCACTATGACGCGAAGTCGCGCAAGATTCGCCGTGTAGCGCAACCTGAGGCTGATACCGATGCGGTCAACAAACTGTACGTGGAAGAATGCGTTAAAACGTTGAAAAATCAACAGAAAAAATCAGACGGGAAGCTGACTGCGTTCGAGAAGGACCTGCGAGCTTTGCAGGCTGCGATAAACGAGCTTCGTCGTACGATTAACGCTAATTCAGAAACGGCTATCAACCTGTAATGTGTTGTAGTGAACAGCTTAGGAGCGGCTATTGTACACTTATGAAACATCTAGAAAGGTTTACCGAACGGCTACGAACGATTATCCGACGATTATCGAGTTATAATGAGTGGCAGTGATCGAAGAGGAAACGGTCTCGAACGAGGCTACGAACGATTCAAGAACAACTGCGAACGAGGCTACGAGCATCTCAAGGACGGCTGCGAACAAGGCTATGAACACGTCAGGAACGGCTACATACGAGGCGGCATACAAGTCCACAACGGCTACGAACGAGTCAGAAACGACTGCGAACGAGGCTACGGACTGCTTAAAAACGACTATCAACAGGGCCAATCGCGACAACAAAGGGATCAAGAACGGCAGTGAACGGCAATTGAACGGTTATTGAACGGCTATAAACGGCAATTGAACGGCAATCGAACGACAGTGAACGGCTATTGAACGGCTATTGAACGGCTATAAATGGCAATCGAACGGGTCAGCAACAACTACGAACGGCAGTGAACGGCAATTGAACGGCTATTGAACGGCTATAAACGGCAATCGAACGGGTCAGTAATAACTACGAACGACTACGAACGGCTATAAACGGCAATCGAACGGGTCAGCAACGGCAATCGAACGGCAGTGAACGGCAATTGAACGGCAATCGAACGGGTCAGCAACGGCAATCGAACGGCAGTGAACGGCTATTGAACGGCTATTGAACGGCTATAAACGACAATTGAACGAGCTAGCAACAGCTACGAACGGCTATAAACGGCAATCGAACGGGTCAGCAACGGCAATCGAACGGCAGTGAACGGCTATAAACGGCAATCGAACGGGTCAGCAACAGCTACGAACGGCTATTGAACGGCTAATTCGATCGACGAATCGAAACAACGATGGGCCGACGATCGGGAATAACCGGGGAAGCGAAGAAACAACATAGTTTAGAGAAACGGCAGTTGGTGAACGAACTGCACGCACCGGCGAGAAAAAATTTCCCCCGAAGACACGTAATAGTGCTGGGATACGATGATCTGTGGCAAGCCGACATTGTCGAGATGCGTCCGTACTCTCGTTTCAACAGAGGTTACAACTACATACTCACAGTCATCGATGCGCTGAGCAAGCACGCGTGGGCCGTACCGCTCAAGAGTAAAGGCGGAAGCGAGACAGCTGACGCTATCGCCGAGATAATTCGAGATAGCGAGAGGTGTCCGAAAAACATACAGACCGACATGGGGAAGGAATTTTATAACGCCGACGTGCAACGGCTCATGCGAAAACACGGCATAAATCATTATTCTACGTATTCGGTATTGAAGGCATCGATCGTCGAGCGATTCAATCGCACGCTAAAAGAGAACATGTGGAAGATGTTTACGCTGAACGGATCTTACAAGTGGGTTAACGCGTTGCCGGGACTCGTATCGGATTACAACGCGCGCAAGCATCGAACGATCGGTATGCGACCCGTCGACGTTACCCCCGCGGTCGCCGAGAGACTCTTGGCTACTGTATACAACCGTGTAAATATCGCGGGTCCGGCGAAATTCAAAGTAGGTGACTCGGTACGCGTTAGCAAGTACAAGACAGTTTTCGAGAAGGGTTACACGCCAAATTGGACAACCGAGGTGTTTAAAATTGTAAAAGTGCAGCATACTAATCCCGTGAGTTATCTACTCGAGGATTATCGCAAAAAATCTATCGCTGGAGCGTTCTACGAGCACGAGTTGCATCGCGCGAATTATCCCGACGTGTATCTCGTGGAGAAAGTACTGCGCAGGAGAGGTGACGAGGTTTACGTGAAATGGCTAGGATTTGACAATTCGCACAACTCTTGGATACATAAGGACAATATGATTTAATTTATATACAGTGTTTATTAATATTTCTTTCAATAATACTATATATATATATATATATATATATATATATATTCTTAATATAAGTATGTAAGATATGCGTTACATAAATATAAATGTGTAAGATGTGTATTATATAAAACTACATGAAATACAAAATATATACAGTAATAAATAAAATATATACATGTATTTACAAAGGTATCCTATAATGTCCCCATGGTAACGTGTCAGTCGAATCAGGTACGATATATCGCTTGTCATCGTACGGACTCAGAGCAATTTTCGTCTCGCGGACGGTATACACTTGGTGCAGTTTAGATCTTATACACGACTGCTGTCGCGTCATTTCGATCTCTTCGTTTAAACACCGCGTGTAATCTTCGAAGGTTATATTACGCGCTACGACATTACTTTTGACGCCTTTAACTTTCTTCGTGTCTTTCTTTCCGTCCACTCGTAGCGCGTACATCTTTGCCCTGAGCCCGATGAATTCGGTCATTATCGCACCGTTATTTTCATCCTTCATCAGACCTGGTACTTTTTTATTTACAAGCGGTATATCGTACGCATTGTCCATCGCATAATCGCTCGTGTCAAATCTGGCGATATCGCGCTTCATGTTCTCATAGACATCCGCGCACTCAATGTGATATACGAGACTGTCCGTATCGGTGTACATGATCTTACATTTGTCGCGATACAGAGGAAATATGTACTCGTGATGAAATTCGTACAGACACGTATTGGATATGTCGAGTATGCACATACCCACGTAAATCGGTTTGTAAAATTTCACCTCGAGTTTACGCAATTCTACCGCAATCAGATTTTCCGAAAAAACGCTTCTGCTGTGGAAATTCGGTTTCGCGATCATCGCTTCCGCGCCGTATCGTCCATCCCATTTTGTTAATAATTTTACATCGACACGATTCCGCACATTTTCCATCGTTTTACCAAACACAGCATTATTCATTAATTTGTATAAATTTTTCTCGAAATCGTTTTTCGCGAGTGTTCTGAAATGTGTATTTAATTCTATGTAATTTCGAAGCCACGGAGATTGAGAAAACTGTAAAATTCTATGTATTTTTGTCACACGAAGGCCGTGACGCGTACACTGCTGTAGGTTACGGTAGTATATCACGTAACGCTTCTTATCGTATAACGTTGCGAGCAGTTTGAATTCCCGCTTACCGGGCGGCTTGTCGCGCGTCGGGCAAAACGGTAGGTCGGTGTGCGTATCGTGAAGATGTTGCGGGTACTCGAGATCGACTTCGAGGATATACTCCGTGGGCGAATCTAACGCTATAGATGATACGTCAAAATTCGACACGTCGTCGACCCATCGAAAATCGGCGTAAGGCAACGGTTGACACATTGCCCATCCGTATAAATTATTAACGTCAAAATACATCAAGTACGACGATGGTTTCGATGGATCGTACGATTGTCGCATGTACTTGTTATTAGCGCGCGCGTATCTGTTGGAACATTGGCTCAGACCACCGCGTATACCGCGTTCTATAAACATGACCATGTCGATATCTGTAAGCAACTCGAACGTGATCTTTGTATGCTTTAACATGGCGTCCCACGTGTATCCGGGGAGAGTATAATAATACGCGGGATCGAGTCCGTAACTTTTGATGCAGCTATCGCGAAAATTTTCGAAAATATCTGCTAATAACAATACGTCGATTTTGAGATACATGTCGCTATATTCGCCCAGCGTTCGAATGGAGAATCGCGTCCAGATGTTCTCAGCGTGCGCGTAATCGTTCTCGGATATAGTTTCACCGGTCAAGGAACTGTAAAACGATTCGCGCGGTGGTAAACGCGTATCTCGCAACCTATCTACCGAGTCGACGTATTCGTATGGAAAGACGCCTTTCCGTGTTAATAAACTGAAATTTTCCGCGGATAAATTTTCAAATTTCGATTTTAAAATTTTGAGCTTATCTCTGTCTAGATAAGATGCTAATTTGTCGAGACTCGATGTAAGAAATTTGTACGAATCGATGAAGCGTAATTTTACATTATTTTTCCAATCGCCTTCCTTAAGGTCGACATTTTTTGTAAAAGAAATATATTTCTCTTTCGTTATCGGAAGTAACTCGACGCTCCCTTCGAATGCTGTGGCTATTTCCTCGATAATAAAGTGTGAATCATAACCGGATAAATTGTGGAAAACTATCGGAATACAAAAAGATTCTTTGTAATTTAAATTGCAATTTGAATGCGCGGGACCTCTGTACCGCCCGGTCAGATGACAATGATCGCGAACGCGTGTATCGTCTTGCGCGAACGGCTTTTCGCATATATGGCATTGAGTGGCGTTGTGAAATTTTTCACACTCTTCGGACGTTAAATTAACCATGGGGACATTGGTCGTTAAAATATTCTTAACGCGAATCGCTAAATTTTAAGATCTTCGACGAACCACGCTATACAATCGACGCTACGACGCGAATGATACGCCGATAAAGATTCATCGTACGAACAATGCATATAATACGCTATACTAAATACCCGATGATGCTGGTACAATTTTTGTTGTTGTTGTTCTTCCTCCGTTTTGATCAGAACGCATTCCAGATCGGCGTACACGACGAATGGAAGCCGCTCTTTCCTGTTGTAATTGTTGAACTCGAGCCACTTGTCCTTGTCGCTCGGCAACCGGATAGCGCAGTCATTCATCTCCCCGCAGTCGACCGTATGCGACTGCAACTTGTCATCTGAACTAAAATAATGCAGGCATCTATAAAAGAAAAATTTTTTAATTAAAATTAGAACAATTTGTTATATAAATTATAATTATTTTATATTAATATATACATACCGATCGCAGATATATCTTTGACCGTTGTGTTTGCTCAGTTGCGAGCTCACGAGCCTGGATAAATTTTTTATCCACGCGAAATGTCCGACACTGTTACCGTCTTCCACGTATAGCAGATTCACGTGCTTATCTCGCTTCTGCTCCGAAAGACGTATCGGGACGATACTGTTCTTGTCTTCGATGCCGTACACGTTGATCGAGATATTGTTCGCGAGTTCAAATTTTTTAATTTGATTTAAAGTTACTGGAAACTCAATGTCCCGGAGATTCAGCACTGTCGCGTAAGGTGGATACGATGATTCTCGTTCCGCGTTCCTTTCTGCGGGATATAGAGCGGCGACCACTGCCCACGCGAAACACGCATTGTCTTTAGACTGTACGTTAACCACCGCTCTTTTCATCATAATCTCCCGCGACAATTTAATGTGGCATCCCGCGCGCATTGGATTATATTTATTTACATTAACAGTCAAATTCTGTATTCGCGACAATGCCCAGCCGCTATCGCGTTCCTGAAACTCTTCCAGAGACGCTAAAGTGGGCTCGATAACGCGGGCGCTCGAACCACTCGCGTAAATCCGATGTGCGAAAGAGTTCACAGTTTCTCGTATTTATACTTTTATTCGCGCGCTTATCACCCGACACAAATTCACCGTTGAATATAGTATTTACTTTTACACTGTTGTGTCTTTTTAGAACGTTTTGCACTTGCTCGAGCACGATGTCTTCAGCATCCTCGAGAAATTGACGAGGTTCGATATAGTTTGCGTTAATCACGGCACCGGTCAGAATACGGCTGTCGAACCGCCGTATCGATCTCTCGCCAAACGAGTCTTTCCGCGTTATTGTCCCCGCTATAATCACCACCACTGGGAATAAACCGTCTTTGCAATCGAGTCTTCGCACTTTCTAGTCGCGCGATTTTAGTCCACCAGAGATTTGTCTATTTCCGATCGAGAGCCGCGGACGCTTGATACGACTGCGTTCTTCGAGCTCTTGGGATCAATTCCTACACGCTGCCAGCCACGCGAAATACCTCGCCCAAGTGGCATTTTGGCGAGGATCCCTTCCATCAGATCGCGTTCGGTCTGCTCGATGTTTTTCCATTTTATCCCTATCTTTTTCACATCACACTTGGTTAAAACACTATGTCCACAGTTTTTCTACCGGATGACTTTTTGCACGCGGATAACAATACTCGTTCGTTATCTTGGAACCGTGAAATAGGCCGCAAAAATCTTTCTAACGGAACACCGTATACTTTTTTTTTTTTTTTTAACTGCGACGCGTCCGATTGGGTGTTCAAAATCACATACTTGAATGAATTTGATGCGGCTTCAATCCTTCTTATATGAAGGAGAAAACAAGCAGCAACATCGGCGCTGATACGTTAATTCGTCCGATAAAAAAATCGTAAAGGACGATTCTAGAGGTGCCGTTTGTTTA
>NW_020229461.1:0-111353 GCF_003227725.1 Camponotus floridanus | reverse complement strand
AAGAATATATATAAATATATATATGTTGTTGTTAATATCTTTAAAAATTAAAGTTTTAAAATTTTAAAGTATCAGGGTAGCATATTCATAAAGAGGTTATGCTCCTGGTGAACGTCGGTAACTGGTAGGTCGGTAAAGTAGAAATCTGTTTTATCATCAGTCGGTAAGGTAGGAATTCCTATATTATCATTTATCCTTGGTCGGTAAAGTAGGAATTGACTTTACCATCCCATGTAGAAAGGGTTGAAGTCTTGCAGGCTCTTTAAAAGTATAAGAGGTTACTATTCTGTAGGCGCTGCTTATACTGTATTAAAGGTATAAGTTTTTAGGCGTTTGTATATACGATATAGAGTCTGTAGGCGCTTTAAGAGTATAAACGGCTGCGGTTTTGCAGGCGCTTAATAGAAGGAAGATCAATAAGGCTATTTAATATGAATTATAATGCTTTTCTAGGCGAAAGAATATTGTAATAGCAGTAATTAGAGTGAATTATTTGTATTATAGCGTTTTTGATCCCCTATATATAAGATTAGTATTAAAGTATTTAATATAGAATTTTACTGTATGTATATATGATCAACTTATATAGGCGCATTGAGAGTAAATAGTGTTGAAGTTTTATAGGCGCGTTTCATCTCTTAAGCCATGCAGGCTTATTGCCAATTTATATTTTATGAAAAATAAGGCAAGAAGATCAATGTGCTATTTACTATAGAGTTTTAATATGAATTTAAAGAATCTTTTGCACATGTAATGTGGGTTCATTATATAGAATAATTAAATATAACTGAGTTTTCTTTATATAAAAGAGTGAATGAAGTATTTTTAGAAATATTCTCTTTGTATGAATAATACAGCATTTTGATCTTCTATAATTTTATATTATTATTCGATTATATAATAGCAAAAAAACTAACTCGAGAGAGTATATAAGTAGTAATGTAATGTGATTATATATTGATTATATATTTAAAATAAATTTTTGTAGCGGGACGTAACACCTCCCCCCGAAAAAGACAAAATCCGATATTTTTGAAGGATTTTGGGTCAGGGAGTTTTAATCGGTTTCCTCTATAGTACTCAAGCGGTCTCTTAACGTAGAATATTGAGAGTTATATTTACGTTTTTCTGGATCCGGATGGCAAGGTTTCGTTTTCCTTGGCGGTTTAGATGGTGGGGGTTGTTGAGTAATAACTTCTGGAGGTGCTGTTGGTTCCCCGTCAGTGACTGGTTCACAGTGATTTTCAAGTTTCTTCTTCTTCTTCTCGGGTTCACGAGCAAGATGAAGTAGTAGATTTGCAAGGGAGCTCCATAGTGCTCCGAATAAGTGTAGGCTGCATCCATAGACCATGTGTAAGGCGTATCCATGGATGATCATGTCAATGATTAATTTGACAAGACGGATGATCATGAAGATTCCTACGAGTCCAGCGGTTGCCGAACCAAAATTGATGAATCCCTGCCATATGCGGGATGCTGTACTCTCGACAATTTTATTCAGAGAGTCTTCGTCTAGTAAATTATATACGGATATTCCTTCAGTGTTCATGGAATGTCCGGTGAGTCCACGAGCTACTGCATTGAGCAGTGCAGGTTTCTCTGCTGGAAACATGATATGGTTTCGCAGTTTTTCTAAATCACTAGCAGAATAGATTCCGCTTACTGCTAGCGGTCCTGGAGTAAGGTATCTCCATGTTAAGGCTGCCATAGGCTTCAATTGTTGGGGAGGCAGTTGTCTCACTTGTATAGCAGGTGTAAGTTGGATCCATGTATCCTCAATTCTATACAAGGTCGGTAATTCATTACTGCACTCCTTTTCATTACCTATTTTGGTAATTATTCTTGATTTAGGTGTAAGAAAATAAGAATTATTGTGAACTGTAACGGGAAGTTCCGTGTAACATCTGTCGGTTCTTCTTACAGTGACTTCCACTGGAACACACTTGATTATTTGTACGGCTTCTCCAGTGGTAACTGCCATGTAACCAGGTCCTTTCATTAGACGGTAGGCAAATTCCTCTGGTTGTGTAGTAACGAAGGACAAGGCATTAGTGATTACTTGTCTTTCGAGAACGCATTTTTGCTGTATCACATTGTGATATAGAGAAGTCATTTGCTGTTTAATATGTTTCTCTATGTATACGAATTTTGAATTCATATACGTGAAGATGTCGAGATTATTTACTGGAATAGTTCCTCGACTGACAAAGGTATCGCCTTTATTTGCTTCTAAAATGAAAAGCTTTGGGTGTTCAGTACACAAGAGAGTATATCCACATAATGGTAATTCTTTCGTCTTCATGAGAGCGAAAGTAATTTCCTGAATTACCAAGCTATAAATAGTTGGTGTTGCTGTAGTGGAATGATTTTCGGCGATTTTAGTAGCTGGTCCTTCGTAGAGGACGTCATACTGATGAAAATTGCAGGAAGTTGTGGGTATGGATTTCCAATAAGAATATCCATTATCAGCATCTAAACAAAAGGTATCAGCGAGATCGCAGACTGTGCCAGATTTTAATCTGATTTTTCCAGTATTCAATTGCACAGGTACGTATGAAGATCTCAGTGATATTTTGGCAACTGCTTGAACGACGACGTCGTCCCAAGTTCCAAAAGGGTCGGAATATTGCGTTCCCTTACAATATCCGTCTACTTGTATTCGTCCAGCCATAGTAATACTACGGTAGGTCGTTTGATTAGCCTTTAATCCCGTGACGAGATGATGATCTCCTAAGGTGGTGGTTCCATCTTGAAACATTCTCAAGCATTGAGAATAGTCGGTTTCGTGTACATAATCGGCCTTTCCGTTATGAACAATAGAAATGTGCGAATGCATTCCGCAATGGTAAATGCTTCTTGATATTTCAACTTTACATTGAATAACTTCCGTGTAGCTGTAGTCAGATAATTGCAATAATTGTATATAGACTTCGGTGGTGTTGGGGGTGCTTATGTCTAAGTCGCATTCTCCAACATCAAGTAATGAGACAGCTGTGATATTGAGGTGTTGTCCGCCACAATCAAATCCAATTAGGCCAGACGCTTCGCTTATTATGATTAATAAGAGTAAGGTCGTCATGGTCTGAAATAATTATGTGTAAATAATATAATTATATATATATTCTATTTTGTTACATGAGATTATAATAATGATTGTGGTGATAACATAATATTTTATATCAACTAACGATTACATTTTCCTTTCTTTTGTTACGTCTCGAACTCTAATTTAGGCTAACTAAATTTTATTTCATTCGATCAGAGGTTATCTCTCAATTTATTTTCTAGGGCAACCTGCTAAGCCGGCTATACCCCGGGACGCCGAGAGATAGAGTATTTCGCTTCTTTATGTGAGAGGATTGATGACTGGAAATAAACTCTAAGTAGATTGAACCTGACTCAATTTGTTCTTGGAAATATATAATATGTTTATATTTTTATTATTAACAATTTAATAAATACATTTGTGGTATATATTTGTGTGTATAGATTATTTTTTTTCATAGAATATACGTATATGGAAAACGAAAAATAGACGTAGAAATTTATTGATACAGTTTAGAGATTTTACTCTTCGTCTTCGGCAATGGACCTATCGAGTGATTCGATTAAGGCACTTGCATATTCATCGGCGAGCCTGTCAGCTTCTTCTTCATCTGAGAATAAGGGCTCGACTTCTCGTTGTAAATTTGATCTTTCAAACTCTTCGATGTCTTCGAGAGTCAATGGGGAGTAACTCGGTGGCATGTAGCCAGGCCACAAGGGTGATAGTACGGGAGAAGATGGGGGAGAGTCTTGAGGAGTAGATGGCGGTGAAACTTGTATACTTATTTCTCTTGACGAATGAATTTCAGCATTCCTTTCCCATGCGCTGAATAAAATTTCTGAGTTTACTTCATCAAGGATGATTGTGGAGCATTCGCTAAGATTATCGGAATCGATTTCCGCTATGTCGTTGTTAAGTTCGTTGCTGGGTTCCTCAAGCGGGTCGTGTTCGTGATTTTCTGGAATCTCCGACGGATCCAGAGAGAGAGGTGCGAATAATAGCTCGAATTCCGATTCCTCGTGGTTATTGATTGCGGTTTCAATTTCTATAGGGATGTCATCGACATCTACAAAAAGCTGGCGAGGAATGGTTACGCCGCTCCTTATAAATCGTTGGCGAATCTGTTCACGCCTACGGACGCGTCCTTCGCGAACCGAGATTCTATTGGTTATCTGATCAACTCTACGTGAATTTACTATCTACAAAGGTGGTTCATTTTAATATGGAAATGTGCGTGTTAACGGTAGTTTGTTAAGTATGATAGTTACTTACGATGATGTAGTAATTTAGATTAATAAAGGATAAAAATATACACTCTCAGTGTGTATGTCCTGTTAAGAAAATAAAATAAAATAAATGAGTTGGATGTTTGATTTAATAAGAATACGAGAGCATAGTTGAGTTTGAAAAATGGAGTCTGTAAGATATTCGGAAGACAAAGCGTCAGGGTAAGTAAAAATACGAATTAAATATTGAACCAATGATATAAAAGAGAATAGTAAAATAAAGTTTTAATACATTAAATTGTTCGACATATTCATAATATTTGAAGTATATGTTTTCGTATTAAAATTGTTAAAATGTGTATATAAATATATTGAATGATAATTATGAATTGTTAATTTTGTTTAAAATTCTCAGGTTCGATCAGAAGTGTCTAGACTGGAGGGGATATATGGATACGGACTATGTCACTGAATGACATAAATATAAAAGCGGCTGGCTTATATTAAGTAAGTATAAAATTAATTGAATATTTTAATAGTTAAATTATAAGCCAGTGCATAAAATCTATTATTTCGACAGATCCTCTAAGAGTCAGTCTTTCATTCGAGGTCGAGTATCGATGTGCAAGACGTCCCGTCACAGCGGCTCAGAGTCCATAAAGAAATTCTTCAAAAGAATCTTTTTATGAAAACGGCAGAGGAGTAGTATGCTACCCAATGCACATCAAGTGACTGACCAGAACGGCGCTACGCTCTAAGTATTTAATACTGAGGACCGGTTGAAGTTGGAATTTCAATCACAAAGAAAAACTAAGAGTCTGTGCAATGATAAGGTATGGTTCAGGAAAAATTATTAAAGTAGTAAGAATAGTTGAGTTGTCATGCAAGATTAAAATTGAGTTATTAAAGAAATAATTAGTTGATTGTTGAATTTTTATTACTTACCGGTTGATGGAATTCGCAGATGTACAAGAGGACCGCTGTTCTTTCTCAAAACTGCTCTACCTCGGTGGAGATTTGGAGAAGTGACAGGGCGATTCAAGAAGTTGGCAGAAGATCGAAGATGGTGAGTAAAAGTCACTTTTATTTGAATATTATTTGTTATACAATTCTATTATATCTAGAGACTAAGTCTCAAAAGAAAAATTAGAATCGCGACTAAGTTCTTATTATGTATGTGTCCGGTAAGCTTGACTGCTAATGACTGACTGAATGAAAAGCGCGTACAAGACGGCGCATGCAACTTGCAACTACTCTCTGTGGACTGTAACTAGCGACTGCGGTCTGTGGTTCACTCCTTGAAATACTGTCGATTCCCACTTCTGTTCCAGGCGTTGGAGGTGGTAAGAAGCAGGCGTTGGAGGTGGTAAGAAGCAGGCGTTGGAGGTGGTAAGAGAAGCGCATTGGCTGTTCCGTCGCTAGTGCTGTCTCTCTTCTTAAAGCGCGCTATGACGTAGTGGGCGCGCGGTACGTAGTGGGGGACCGCGGAGCTGTCAGTTGTGCTTGTGCGTCGAGACATTGTTCATATAATTATAACGGTAAGTCCTTTTACAATAATTTATTAGCTTCCAGAATTTTTGCAATATATATATTTATATATTTTGAACCAGTGAATTTTTCTTTATCATTTAAGACGTGAATAATCTTTGTAAAATGCTTTGTTTAAAAGTAATCATTAACTATTGTGTAATAATATAAAAAATAATTATTAATAATATCGTCAAATTCCGGTGCTTCAAATCATTGTAATTACATTGTTATTAACAAAAATAATGTGTTTAACATAATTTTATAAAAGATTAATTGCATAATATAATTATAAATTGTTGGTAATAATTGTTGATCATAAAATAATAATTTTATAATGAAGAATAATAATTATTAACGCTAGGAGTTCGAAATTATAATATTATTTTAATCTGTCACAGCGGACAAAGAAAGGAATGCGGCGACCGGATGAAGGGGAGATAAGCTCGGAGCGCAGCTGCACCGGATGAAGGGGAGATAAGAGAACAATAGGGGAGATAACTGAGTCACTCGGTAAATACTATTCTTATACTTTTATAATTTCGCATTCAATAATTGCATGCAATAATTTTATTTCAATAATTTTATTCTTTTAATAAAGATACATATATATACTTAAATATATATATATATGTATATGCATATACGTATGTGTGCATTTATTCTTTTTATTTAATAAATTTATTTATTTAAAAGAAAAATTATTTATAATGTATACATAATAAATGCTAAATTAATAGACCTTAATAATTGAATAATTATTAGTAATATTCATATACATATGCTTTGCATCTTTGTTATTTATGTATATGTAAATTTGATTTGTGAAAATAAATTAAGATTTTTATTCATTAATATTAATAAAATTGAGAACAGCTTTATGCATGCTATTATTCTCGTGCTATTATTTCGAGTGCGCTTGGTCTTGATACGTCGCATTTTGAAGGGGAGATAACAAAGAAATAGGGGAGATAAGACGGTACGCCGGACTTATTTATGACGCTCTAATAGTCTTTAATAATTTCATTCATACAGAATAATATTCTTTTAATTATTCATATATATATATGCATGAATTAATTTGTTTAAATAATTATTGTTTTTGCCTTCTTTGCTATTGGTTAGCAAAAATATTTGATTAACTTTATTTTAATATAATATATATATATATATACAGGGTGAGTCATTTTAAGTGACGGACTAAAATTTCTCGAAAACTATAGGAGATACAGAAAAATGTTTCAAACAAAAATTGTAGGGTGTGAAGGGGGACATAAGATGGTAGCATTGGTTTGACCTTGGAAAGTCATTTGAAGGTCACATAAAAGTCACCTTCAATTTCTTAAATTGAACTCACTATTTTTCATTACATATTCTTGTAGCTTATCTCGAGAGCTTTCCAAAACACTACAGACAAATGTTTTTTCATTAAATACTTTTTGAGTTATAAGGCTTCAAGGTTTACAGTACTTCGATATAAAATGCAAAATATCTCGTAAAATATTTAGTTTTCGGTAGTCTTACCCTAATACTTTTATGCACAGGATAATGAGACAAAACTATTGGTGCAAAGAAAACGCATGATTGTTTATAACAAAAAGTGCATTGCAAATTACACATTTTTTATCATAAACAATCATACGTTTTAATTTCTTAATTCATGATTTTAATAAAGTGTGTCGTTTATTAATTTGTCTTATTGAATTTTATTGTCGATGTATTTATTATTTTGAAAATAATATTTAGAATGCACGGATTTATATTTATGCTGTTAATAATAATTCTTATGGATAATTAGTAATTTATTAGTTTTTATTGTGTTATTATATGATCGATATTATTTCTCACTTATAATTTCTTTGTTACAGTTCTCGCGTTGAATCAGAGGGTGAAGTCATAGGATGAAATCATACATGCCAGAGGGAAGATAACGAGACACGCAATGTTGGCATTGAACGTCTTTTAAGAAGCTTTTGCATGGGACAAAGAGTTAAGTATGAATTTTTATTTTAATTGATTTTTGCTTTCTTATTTAATTGTATATATATATTTATTTTTGTATAATTATAGTCTCGTTTTTAATATTGAGTTTTTTCTAAATTTTCTTAGTTTTTAATTTTTAATATACACATGAATTCATTATTTAATTCTTTATTTATTTTGTTAATGTTCATTTGGTTATTAATTAATTTGTTTGTTCGTTTTATTATTATTTATAGTATTTTTGTGTGATTATGAACAAATATTATTCTTTTATTAAATATTTTTCAGATATCATTATTTGAAGTCAAGCAGCGCTGGGATTATGGATGACTATACCACATATAGATATTTATTCCGAGAGACATTTTATTTGATATTTAAGTGAGATTGATTTAAATTATTAGGTAGTTATTTAATTAACTTATTATTCTTGCGATACTGAATTTGTTATATTTAATTGAATTAATGCCGAAATACTTTTTGTTGCATAATTAGTTGATTCAATTATAAATTTTGTTACTACCATATGTTATATTTTTACATACGTGTATATTATTTGTTCAATAGTTTTATTTTCTATAATTTTTTATTATTGATTTATTAGTTTTAACTTTTGCATTGTTACGTCTTACTTCTCCAGTTTTCGGTAACTATTCCCTCACTCTCTGATTCTAGGATCAGACCTGCTGGGCTTACCATACAGATGAGCGAAGTGCGTCTCCCAATTTATCTTTTGAGGCAACCTACGCAATGCCGGCTATACCTCGGGATCGCCGGGAGCTCTGGACCTAACTGCTTTGATTGGATCGCTGGATTTATCTGCTTTCCGAAGGATTATGCTTGTGGATCGTGCGTGTTAAGAAATAAAGATTCACTTTATTTTAGGAAAAGTACAAATTTATATAGATTTATTTAATATCTTCTAGTACATATTTATTCTTTGGTTTCTCTCCTTGGTCGTTGGTACATATAGCAGATCAGAGAAAGATGAAGCTGTCCAGTATATTAGAGAGAGAAGATCATATAAGGAGACATGTTAATTATATACCATCGCAAATAATTAAAATAGAGTTGCGCAGATGCAGCGGTAAAGTATCGCGCAGATGCGGCAACAGTTCATGAAATACAAGAAATCAATTGATTTGAATAAAATGTTTCATATAATAAAATAAAATAATTCAAATTAAAATAATTCAAATTGCCAAATGTTCAATTTAATAAAAGATTTTAATTTAATAAATGAATTTAATTATATTATAATAAATTTTATGATGAGTCATACAATGATGAGTCATACGAATATAAAATAAAATAAAAATGAGTCATACAATGATGAATCATACGATGATGAGTCATACAGCAGGTGTTCGTTAACAGAATATTTCAATAAATTATATGATGAGTCATACGACGATGAGTCATACTAATATAATTTTAAATAAAATAAATTAATTAATTTGTTAAAATGAAATAAAATAATAGAGTCAATAAAAGTGAATTAAATCATTGGCAAATTGCTTCAATAAGAATATGCGATGTACTATTGAAAGTTGTTCACAAAATGGCGGACTGCCATGAAATATGGTAAAATAAAATGGCAGGTTCCCCAACTCCTTATATGTTATACATGAAAAATATATGTAGATTCGTAGAAATTTCTGGACTTTCGGTAGATAGGGAAATAGATTGCTTTTTATTTCGTTTATTATAAAGCTGAAGGAATACAGAGGTACTGGAAAATGGAAGGATAGATACCGTATCGGCTTGCTTAGCCTTCAATCAAATAGTTAAAATGATTCCTTTAATAATATTCGTTTGAATCTCGCGCCGAGAATCTAGTGATAAAAAGAGACAGACATACTACCATTATATGTGATTTTCATGAATGTACTTAAGGAAGTCTGTTCGGAAATTGAAATCGATTGTAAATTCGTCTTTATAATGAAGCTCTTTAATGAGTCTTCAATAATTTGTATTAATGATTCAATTAATAATAATAATAATAATAATATCTTCGATAAATCTTTATGTATCAGACATGTAATTGCAATATTATTTCAATTGTTTAATTATAATTGCATATAACCATCTCAAGAGTAGACATAGATGCAATAATTGATCGTAGTAGATCGTAATAAAGAGATAGTAAATGTAGTAGAATATCGTTGCGAATCACGAGAGTAAAGAAGTATGTAAAATAAAAGAAATAGGTACTTACCAATGAGTACTGCAGAGTGAAGTTGAAGATCTCCAGGGAGGACAGTCTACCTCGGTGACGTCGCTGTAGGAGAGTTGAAGGAGCCGGTGATGAATGACTGGCAGAAGACTCAAGTGATGATAAAATAAAACTTTAATATACTTTGTTCCAAGTACAAAGATTTGACAGTTCTCGGACTAAGTCCTTTTTGGCTCAAAAATAAATACTCGTGACTGCGTGAAGGTTATACGTTGAAAGAACTAAGAGTCAAATCGAGTCAAATGCGAATTTAATAATACAAGAGAACCGTGAGTCAAATGCTCACGTGTGTGAATTTAAGAGAACTAAGAGTCAAATGCGAAGAGAGTCGCTCTGCATGGGTTTTTATAACGGGATTCCTACTTTTTGGGCAATTGTCGCAGAGTGGGAGCAGGTTCCTTTTCGCAGGGCGGAGTCTCTGATGATTGGTTCCCCTCTTAAAATTGGATGCGTGCGCAGCTTTTCATCGGTAGAAGGGTGATGCGTGCGCAATTTTGCGTAGGCGTTTGAACGATGATTGCGTCCCCGTTTTTGGGTCTTGAGGTGGTGGGGGAAGTAGAGTAGCCAATCAGGAAGTAGCAAAAATTCTGATGCAACCGGATGCGGTGAGTCATCGATGAGTCACTTTTGGCAACAATTCTTCTGATACTTGATATTTTTCTTGAAGGTTATCAGTGACATTCGATATTTTTTCGTATAATTTATGTGACAGGTGTCCTTCGATTAAAATAGATTTGCGTCGCCGAATTGTCGCACCGGCTTATCTTTAAATTATTATAAATTATTTAACTGATGAGCTCATGGTCGAATCTTTGTTATAAACAATATGAATATGCGTATTTAGTAACGCATATATAGTATATGTAGACGGCTAAATAAAAGTATCTATAGTATGTGTACGTATAAGAAATATGTTTTACCAACAAGACTTCAAAATTTGTAAGAATAATGGAATTTAACATTTGGACCTCCCTGTAGATTAGGGAGTCGAAAATATATGGAATTATGTAAAAACATGTGTAAATATTCGGCTGTGGTCCTCAAAATTTGGGTTTAGAGATTTATAATGTATCAGGATAGTATATTCTCATAGGAGGTATACGTCGGTAAGTCGGTAAGTTAGTATGTCGGTAACTTCTGAATTTAAACAAAATTAAAGTATTAGGATAGCATGTATATGAAAGAGGCATGCTCCTAGTGAAAGAATATATATAAATATATGTATGTTTGTTGGTTAATATCTTTAAAATTAAAGTTTTAAAATTTTAAAGTATCAGGGTAGCATATTCATAAAAGAGGTATGCTCCTGGTAGAACGTCGGTAACTGGTGGGTCGGTAAGTCGTTGGGTTGGTAAGTTACCATAAGTCGGTAAGGTAGTAAGGTGTCGGTAACAAAAAGTCGGTATGTTACCATAGGTAGGTAAGGTAGAAAAGTGTCGGTAACAAAAAATCGGTAAAGTAGAAATCTGTTTTATCATCAGTCGGTAAGGTAGGAATTTCCTATATTGTCATTTATCCTTGGTCGGTAAAGTAGGAATTGACTTTACCATCCCATGTAGAAAGGGTTGAAGTCTTGCAGGTTCTTTAAAAGTATAAGAGGTTACTATTCTGTAGGCGCTGCTTATACTGTATTAAAGGTATAAGTTTTTAGGCGTTTGTATATACGATATAGATTCTGTAGGCGCTTTAAGAGTATAAACGGCTGCGGTTTTGCAGGCGCTTAATAGAAGGAAGATCAATAAGGCTATTTAATATGAATTATAATGCTTTTCTAGGCAAAAGAATATTGTAATAGCAGTAATTAGAGTGAATTATTTGTATTATAGCGTTTTTGATCCCCTTATAAGAGCTGAAAATAATATAAGATTAATATTAAAGTATTTAATATAGAATTTTACTGTATGTATATATGATCAACGTTATATAGGCGCATTGAGAGTAAAAAGTGTTGAAGTTTTATAGGCGCGTTTCATCTCTTAAGCCATGCAGGCTTATTGCAATTTATATTTTATGAAAAATAAGGCAAGAAGATCAATGTGCTATTTACTATAGAGTTTTAATATGAATTTAAAGAATCTTTTGCACATGTAATGTGGGTTCATTATATAGAATAATTAAATATAACTGAGTTTTCTTTATATAAAGAGTGAATGAAGTATTTTTAGAAATATTCTCTTTGTATGAATAATACAGCATTTTGATCTTCTATAATTTTATATTATTATTCGATTATATAATAGCAAAAACTAACTCGAGAGAGTATATAAGTAGTAATGTAATGTGATTATATATTGATTATATATTTAAAATAAATTTTTGTAGCGGGACGTAACATTCGCATCATCGAATGCTATCTTGAAAAAAAGTGTTTAATTCACGTTAGTACGTCGCACAGGCGTGCGTTATCCGGATTAAAAGCATTCTTTTCTACTTAGTTCAGTACTTCGTATCATCGAATGCTATCTTGAAAAAAAATGTTTAATTCACGTTCGTATGTCGCAAAGGCGTGCGTTATCCGGATTAAAAGCATTCATTTCTACTTAGTTCAGTACTTCGCATCATCGAATGCTATCTTGAAAAAAAGTGTTTAATTCACGTTAGTACGTCGCAGAGGCGTGCGTTATCCGGATTAAAAGCATTCATTTCTACTTAGTTCAGTACTTCGCATCATCGAATGCTATCTTGAAAAAAAGTATTTAATTCACGTTAGTACGTCGCAGAGGCGTGCGTTATCCGGATTAAAAGCATTCATTTCTACGTATTTCAGTACTTCACATCATCGAATGCTATCTTGAAAAAAAGTGTTTAATTCACGTTAGTACGTCGCAGAGGCGTGCGTTATCCGGATTAAAAGCATTCATTTCTACTTAGTTCAGTACTTCGCATTATCGAATGCTATCTTGAAAAAAAGTGTTTAATTCACGTTTGTACGTCGCATAGACGTGCGTTATCAGGATTAAAAGCATTCATTTCTACTTAGTTCAGTACTTCGCATGATCGCATGCTATCTTGAAAAAAAGCGTCTAATTCAAGTTAGTACGTCGTATAGGCGTTCGTTATCCGGATAAAAAGCATTCATTTCTACTTAGTTCAGTACTTCGCATCATCGAATGCTATCTTTAAAAATAGCGTTTAATTCACGTTAGTACGTCGCATAGACGTGCGTTATTCGTATTAAAAGCATTCATTTCTACTTAGTTCAGTACCTCGCATCATCGAATGCTATCTTGAAAAAAAGTGTTTAATTCACGTTAGTACGTCGCATAGGCGTACGTTATCCGGATTAAAAGCATTCATTTCTACTTATTTCAGTACTTCGCATCATCGAATGCTATCTTGAAAAAAAGTGTTTAATTCACGTTAGTACGTCGCACAGGCGTTCGTTATCCGAATTAAAAGCATTCATTTCAACTTAGTTCAATACTTCGGAACATCGCATGCTATCTTTCAAAATAGCGTTTAATTCGCGTTAGTACGTCGCACAGGCGTGCGTTATCCGGATTAAAAGCATTCATTTCAACTTAGTCCAATACTTCGGAACATCGCATGCTATCTTTAAAAATAGCGTTTAATTCACGTTAGTACGTCGCATAGGCGTGCGTTATCCGGATTAAAAGCATTCATTTCTACTTAGTTCAATACTTCGCATCATCGAATGATATCTTGAAAAAAAGTGTTTAATTCACGTTCGTACGTCGCAAAGGCGTGCGTTATCCGGGTTAATAGCATTCATTTCAACTTAGTTCAGTACTTCGCATCCTCGCATGCTATCTTGAAAAAAAGTGTTTAATTCACGTTAGTACGTCGCACAGGCGTATGTTATCCGGATTAAAAGCATTCATTTCTACTTATTTCAGTACTTCGCATCATCGAATGCTATCTTGAAAAAAAGTGTTTAATTCACGTTAGTACGTCGCAGAGGCGTGCGTTATCCGGATTAAAAGCATTCATTTCTACTTAGTTCAGTACTTCGCATTATCGAATGCTATCTTGAAAAAAAGTGTTTAATTCACGTTTGTACGTCGCATAGACGTGCGTTATCAGGATTAAAAGCATTCATTTCTACTTAGTTCAGTACTTCGCATGATCGCATGCTATCTTGAAAAAAAGCGTCTAATTCAAGTTAGTACGTCGTATAGGCGTTCGTTATCCGGATAAAAAGCATTCATTTCTACTTAGTTCAGTACTTCGCATCATCGAATGCTATCTTTAAAAATAGCGTTTAATTCACGTTAGTACGTCGCATAGACGTGCGTTATTCGTATTAAAAGCATTCATTTCTACTTAGTTCAGTACCTCGCATCATCGAATGCTATCTTGAAAAAAAGTGTTTAATTCACGTTAGTACGTCGCATGGGCGTACGTTATCCGGATTAAAAGCATTCATTTCTACTTATTTCAGTACTTCGCATCATCGAATGCTATCTTGAAAAAAAGTGTTTAATTCACGTTAGTACGTCGCACAGGCGTTCGTTATCCGAATTAAAAGCATTCATTTCAACTTAGTTCAATACTTCGGAACATCGCATGCTATCTTTCAAAATAGCGTTTAATTCGCGTTAGTACGTCGCACAGGCGTGCGTTATCCGGATTAAAAGCATTCATTTCAACTTAGTCCAATACTTCGGAACATCGCATGCTATCTTTAAAAATAGCGTTTAATTCACGTTAGTACGTCGCATAGGCGTGCGTTATCCGGATTAAAAGCATTCATTTCTACTTAGTTCAATACTTCGCATCATCGAATGATATCTTGAAAAAAAGTGTTTAATTCACGTTCGTACGTCGCAAAGGCGTGCGTTATCCGGGTTAATAGCATTCATTTCAACTTAGTTCAGTACTTCGCATCCTCGCATGCTATCTTGAAAAAAAGTGTTTAATTCACGTTAGTACGTCGCACAGGCGTGCGTTATCCGGATTAAAAGCATTCATTTCTACTTAGTTCAGTACTTCGCATCATCGAATGCTATCTTGAAAAAAAGTGTTTAATTCACGTTAGTACGTCCCACAGGCGTGCGTTATCCGGATTAAAAGCATTCATTTCAATTTCGTTCAATACTTCGGAACATCGCATGCTATCTTTAAATATAGCGTTTAATTCACGTTAGTACGTCGCATAGGCGTGCGTTATCCGGATTAAAAGCATTCATTTCAACTTAGTTCAATATTTCGGAACATCGCATGCTATCTTTAAAAATAGCGTTTAATACACGTTAGTACGTCGCATAGACGTGCGTTATCCGGATTAAAAGCATTCATTTCTACTTAGTTCAGTATTTCGCATGATCGCATGCTATCTTGAAAAAAAGCGTCTAATTCAAGTTAGTACGTCGTATAGGCGTTCGTTATCCGGTTTAAAGGCATTCATTTCTACTTAGTTCAGTACTTCGCATCATCGAATGCTATTGTTACGTCTCGAGTGTTAATTTAGACTAACTAAATTTTTACTTCTCTTGATCAGAGGTTTCTCTCTCAATTTATTTTCTAGGGCAACCTGCTAAGCCGGCTTTACCCTGGGACGCCGAGAGATAGAGTCTAAGGTAACCTTCTGGGTAGGAGAGTCTTATATCGACAGTAAAATACTCTAGGTTATTTAGTCCTGACCAAATTTCTTTTATTCCTTTCAATCAGTCATGGTGATACAATGTTAAGAATATATATATATATATATATATTTCTTTATATATGTATATGAATGTGTATATTACAGGTTAATACATGTGTATACTGATTCCTTTATAAAGAGAGAATGATGTCTAAATGTGGTTTATTGGAATCATTATATTATTTTACAATCGCCTTAGATATGATCCAGGAGAGCATTGATTCTATTATTAAAATCTCCGTCGTCTTCCTCGGGATCAGAAAAGAGGGGCTCTGGTGTTCGATTTAGTGTATCCCTTTCGAATTCGTTCCAGCAGTCCTCAAGGTCCTCCAGGGGTACAGGGGAGTAACTGGGGGGCGAGTAGTTAGACCATAGGGCTCGGGGGAGAGTATGGCAAGGGCGACACCGGCGGAGAATACGGGGATGGCACTTGGACGCCGATGTCAATCAGAGGCCTTATTTCAGCATTTCGTTCCCAGCCTCGGAGCAATGCTAGCGGTATTCTGCAATCTGCTTCCTCCAATGAAATATCGCTTGAATGTCCATCTAAAGATTCGGTGTCCTCCTCTTCTTCTATAATAACTCCTTCGGGCTTATTTTCTTGAGCTACTTCCTGGGCAGGCTCAGGGCTCGGGTCGATAGTTAGAGGTGCGAACGAGAGGTCAAAAGGAATTTCCTCCTGATTATTGTAAGATGTTAAAATGTTAACAGGAATTTCGTCACGATCAATGAATAATCGTCGAGCGACAGGAGTTCCCGTTATTCTGCTCCTTATAACTGCTCGTCGTCTAACGCGACCTTCTCTGATGGAGAATTCACGGTTCAAGATTCGATCTACTCGTCTAGCATTAACCATCTATAATTAATTTCATTGATTGTTAATAACCACTTTATTTGAAGTTATAATTTATGAAAGGAAAGAATCTACTTACGATGATTAATTTATTCTTTTATATAAGATCGTATATGTATATTCGAGATGAGGGATCCTGTCAAAGGGATAATTGAAACAAACGTGTTAGTATGTTACCTTGTTAAAATATTTTTTTAATAGAGAATGCGTAGAGAAGA
The DNA here is from genome assembly GCF_003227725.1 of Camponotus floridanus. NCBI lineage: Eukaryota > Metazoa > Arthropoda > Insecta > Hymenoptera > Formicidae > Camponotus > Camponotus floridanus. The sequence continues at coordinate 94,659 of NW_020229461.1, read as the reverse complement.
AGTGGTTGACAGATTTAATATTCATGCTTAGATCAGAGCAGCATGATATAATATTGCTATGGTTCACTGTGTAGTAACAGCGACTTTAATTTATTAATTCGTATTTCAAAATTCTAGGTTGGATCTAAAATTATCAAAGGGAAAGGATATGGGAATACAGACAATGTCAATCAATGACATGAATCAAAGCGGCTGACTTATATTTTGTGAGTATGAATTAATTGTATGTGTATTTAATTCGAAATTATAAGTCAGTGCATAAAATCTATTATTTCGACAGATCCTCTAAGAGCCAGTCTTTCATTCGAGGTCAAGTATCGATGTGCAAGACGTCCCGTCACAGCGGCTCAGAATCCATTGTTACGTCCCGCAACAAAAAACATTTACAAATAAATTTTTTCTTTTATTTTCTATTTCTTTCCTTAATTATGTTATAAAGAAGATTAATCTTTACTATAAAATTAGTTTAGTAAACGTATACACTCTTATATATCTCATATTACTAATAATTTCTATAATAAAATTTCGCTATACCAGTAGACCTAACCGAAAACCCAGCTATATAGTAGTGATAGATAATATACATATATACAAATAAAATTAACAGAATGAACCTAACCACAAGTATCAGAAATTTATTGAATAAATCATAATTAATCATTAAATAAAAAGAGAAATTATAAAATGAAGAATTCTAGAAATTATATACACATGTATATATGTCTTTATTAGTTAATTAATATAACAAAGTTCAACAAAGATTCATTTTGTTAAATAAAAAAAATAAAAATACTAACAAGTAAAAGGAAAATAAATGCTTACAATAAACTTAAGCTTCTGTCGAAATGTAGTAAGTAGAATCAATCATCTTCTCAACGCATATATGCGATTCATGTCCTTTGAAAGAATGCCTTTCTCCTTGTTATAAATGTATATAATTCATCTGGAGAATCTGTGAAAAATTAATTAATATAAGCTGAAAGCAATAAATTCTATTTAAATATTTTCTTCAAGCTAAAGACATAATTGTCATCAAAAATTTAAAAGTTCTCAACAATTAATATAATAAGACTATTTTACAAAATAATGATAAAAGAAATAATAAAAACGTAATATAAACTCGGAAACTTAACCATATAAAACAAAATCAATATAAGAATTTAATTTATATACTTAAACTCGAATAAATATCATATATAAATAAATTTAGCAAATACTCTTTTCACGATATACATATAATAAACAATAAAAATTTATAAAGAATTAAAGTACTAAGTATAAAATCAATACATATGATATAACTAAATAATCAAATGAATGCTAGACATCTTCATTAACAGTATTATTAAGCAGCTGATAGTTTGCATGAATAATCAAAATTGTCAATAGAGTCATTAATAAATATCCGTTAAAATTCAAATACGAATATAAGGTATAAGCCATTAACTACATATAACATATGTGAAATACACACCATAAAGTTTCGTAAAACGAATATTTAATTCAACACCAGTATGTTGATGCCTTCTCAAATCAATGTAATAAATTTTAACAACCCAATTAGAACATTGTCAGAATAAATTAAAATGATTAATATACATATTAAAAATAATAATAATTATTCCACATGGATAGTATTGAAATAAATAAAATAAAATAATTACTCATTCAAAAATTCAACATTTTAAATAATTAATAAAAAACTTTTAATTATACTATCATTTTAAATTAATGATTATCAAATATACTTATATATATATATATATATATATATATATATATCATAAGTAATTTATTATGTAAAAGTTAAAACTAATAAATCAATAAAAAAAAAAGATTATAGAAAATAAAACTACTGAACAAATAACATACCCATATGTAAGAATATAGCATATGGCAATAACAAATTTTATAATTTTACTCTAATATAATCAACTAATTATGTGACAAAAGGTATTATGACCTTAATTCAATTAAATGTAGCAAACCCAATATTGCAAGAATAATGAGTTAATTAAATAACTAAATAATAATTTAAATCAATCTCACCTAAATATCAAATAAAATGTTTCTCGTAACATCTTTATATGGTACAGTCATCCATAATCCCAGCGCTGCTTAACTTCAAATAATGATATCTGAAAAATATTTAATAAAAGAATAATATTTGTTCATAATCACACAAAATACTATAAATACTATAAATAATAAAAAAACGAACAAACAAATTAATTAATAACCAAATGAACATTAACAAAATAAATAAAGAATTAAATAATAAATTCATAGTGTATATTAAAATTTAAAGACTAAGAAAATTTAGAAAACTCAATATTAAAAACGAGACTATAATTGTACAAAAATAAATATATATATATATAATTAAATAAGAAAGCAAAAATCAATTAAAATAAAAATTCATACTTAACTCTTTGTCCCATGCAAAATTATAAAAGCCTCTTAAAAGACGTTCAATGCCAACGTTGCGTGTCTCGTTATCTCCCCTCTGGTATGTATGATTTCATCCTATGATTTCACCCTCTGATTCAACGCAAGAACTGTAACAAAGAAATTATAAGTGAGAAATAATATTGATCATATAAGAACACAATAAAAATTAATAAATTACTAATTATCCATAGGATTTATTATTAACAGCAAAAAAAATATACACCCGTGTATTCTAAATATTATTTTCAAAATAATAAATACATCGACAATAAAATAATTCAATAAGACATATTAATAAACGACATACTTTATTAAAATCATTTATTAAATTATAATTAAATTTATTAAAGGTAATTTTTTTTTCTATCTACAGACACTCATATAATAACCAGATATAAAAACAAATAATAAATAATTCATAAGTCTATAAATAATAATAAATAATAAAATAAATAAATTTAATAAAATAAATCCAATAATGAATAACTATAAATAATACAATGCTATAAATTAAAGAAATCATTTAATAAATGTAAAATTCTATACTCACGCTTTATTATATAGAAAATATTCAAGGCCTCTTAAAGATCAACCTTTGCACATTTAGTAAGCGTGACATTAATTATATTACCCAGTTGAAACACCACTCAAAACAATAGAATTATAAATGAGAGAAATAATAATATAACTATAATGCTAAAATATTATAAAATAATTAACGAATATGAATGATTTAATAAATCGAGAAAACTCGTACAAAATTATATACAACAAAGCGTTACTTAATAAATATAAATCAAATAAGAAAATAATGAAATCATATGTAATAAATTAAATTATGATAATATTAATGTTAAAATCAAAAACACAAAGAATGAATAACTATATATGCACAAAATAAATATTAAATCTAATTAATTAAATGACAAAAATCAGCTGAAAGAAAATAATGAATAAACATATATACATATAAATATAATATATAAAAACCTAATAATAATTAATACTTCAGAAGAAAATTTATTGCGTGAATAATTCAGCATGCAAATTAGAATACAGTCTATAAGCATTGTGCGAAAGAAAGGCACTCTTATCTCCCCTCATATTTTTCTGCGCCGACCGCCTTATCTCCCCCTTGGTATGCGAACCAAGACAATAGAGAACTTCGAATAAAGAAATTAAAATAAGACTTTGAATCAATTTCAATTAATAAACTTCTCTTCATACGAAATAAAATTTATAATATTCATAATTATTAATATTCAGACTTTATAAAATTTCATGTAACATATATATATATATACTGGTCGAAAGATATAATTCGAAATTTATTATTTAAACAATACCAGTCATTTTAATAATTTTAATAATATACACACATATATATATATATATATATATATATATGAATAATTAAAAGAATATTATTCAATACAGACTATTAGAGTGTCATAAGTAAGTCCGGCGTACCGTCTTATCTCCCCTATTTCTTTGTTATCTCCCCTTCAAAATGCGACGTCTCAAGACCAAGCGCACTCGAAATAATAGCACGAGAATAATAGCATGCATAAAGCTGTTCTCAATTTTATTAATATTAATGAATAAAAATCTTAATTTATTTTCACAAATCAAATTTACATATACATAAATAACAAAGATGCAAAGCATATGTATATGAATATTACTAATAATTATTCAATTATTAAGGTCTATTAATTTAGCATTTATTATGTATACATTATAAATAATTTTTCTTTTAAATAAATAAATTTATTAAATAAAAAGAATAAATGCACACATACGTATATGCATATACATATATATATATTTATGTATATATATATGTATCTTTATTAAAAGAATAAAATTATTGAAATAAAATTATTGCATGCAATTATTGAATGCGAAATTATAAAAGTATAAGAATAGTATTTACCGAGTGACTCTCTTATCTCCCCTTCATCCGGTGCAGCTGCGCTCCGAGCTTATCTCCTCTTCATCCGGTCGCCGCATTCCTTTCTTTGTCCGCTGTGACAGATTAAAATAATATTATAATTTCGAACTCCTAGCGTTAATAATTATTATTCTTCATTATAAAATTATTATTTTATGATCAACAATTATTACCAACAATTTATAATTATATTATGCAATTAATCTTTTATAAAATTATGTTAAACACATTATTTTTGTTAATAACAATGTAATTACAATGATTTGAAGCACCGGAATTTGACGATATTATTAATAATTATTTTTTATATTATTACACAATAGTTAATGATTACTTTTAAACAAAGCATTTTACAAAGATTATGCATGTCTTAAATGATAAAGAAAAATTCACTGATTCAAAATATATAAATATATATATTGCAAAAATTCTGGAAGCTAATAAATTATTGTAAAAGGACTTACCGTTATAATTATATGAACAATGTCTCGACGCACAAGCACAACTGACAGCTCCGCGGTCCCCCACTACGTACCGCGCGCCCACTACGTCATAGCACGCTTGAAGAAGAGAGACAGCACTAGCGACGGAACAGCCAATGCGCTTCTCTTACCACCTCTAACGCCTGCTTCTTACCATCTCCAACGCCTGGAACAGAAGTGGGAATCGACAGTATTTCAAGGAGTGAACCACAGACCGCAGTCGCTAGTTACAATCCACAGAGAGTAGTTGCAAGTTGCATGCGCCGTCTTGTGCGCGCTTTTCATTCAGTCAGTCATTAGCAGTCAAGCTTACCGGACACATACATAATAAGAACTTAGTCGCGATTCTAATTTTTCTTTTGAGACTTAGTCTCTAGATACAATAGAATTGTATAACAAATAATATTTAAATAAAAGTGATTTTTACTCACCATCTTCGATCTTCTGCCAACTTCTTGAATCGCCCTGTCACTTCTCCAAATCTCCACCGAGGTAGAGCAGTTTTGGGAAAGAACAGCGGTCCTCTCATACATCTGCGAATTCCATCAACCGGTAAGTAATAAAATTCAATAATCAACTAATTATTTCTTTAATAACTCAACTTTAATCTTGCATGACAACTCAACTATTCTTACTACTTTAATAATTTTTCCTGAACCATACCTTACCATTGCACAGACTTTTAGTTTTTCTTTGTGATTGAAATTCCAATTTCAACCGGTCCTCAGTATTAAATACTTAGAGCGTAGCGCCGTTCTGGTCAGTCATTTGATGTGCATTGGGTAGCATACTACTCCTCTGCCGTTTTCATAAAGGGATTCTTTTGAAGAATTTCTTTATGGATTCTGAGCCGCTGTGACGGGACGTCTTGCACATCGATACTTGACCTCGAATGAAAGACTGGCTCTTAGAGGATCTGTCGAAATAATAGACTTTATGCACTGGCTTATAATTCAATTATTAAAATATTCAATTAATTTTATACTTACTTAATATAAGCCAGCCGCTTTTATTTTTATGTCATTAAGTGACATAGTCTGTATCCATATATCCCTTCCTGTCTAGACACTTCTGATCGAATCTGAAAATTTTAAACACAAATTAATAATTCATAATTATCATTCAATATATTTATATACACATTTTAACAATCTTAATACGGAACATATGCTTTTAAAACTCTATTTCAATATTTAATTCCTATTTTTACTATATTATTTTAAATCTCTAATACTTTATCTTACCCTAATTATTTTCAATACTTTGTTTTCCGAATATTTTACAGACTCTATTTTTCAAACTCAACTATACTCTCATATTTTTATTAAATCAAATATCCAACTCATTTATTTTATTTTATTTTCTTAACAGGACATACACACTGAGAGTGTATATTTCTACCTTTTATTAATCTAAAATTACTACATCATCGTAAGTAACTATCATACTTAACAAATTATCATTAACTCGCACATTTCCATACTAAAATGAACCACCTTTGTAGATGGTAAATTCACGTAGAGTTGATCAGATAACCAATAGAGTTTACTCAGTTCGCGAAGGACGCGTCCGTAGGCGTGAACAGATTCGCCAACGATTTATCAGGAGTGGCGTAACCATTCCTCGCCAACTTTTCGTAGATGTCGATGACATTCCTATAGAAATCGAAACCGCAATCAATAACCACGAGGAATCAGAATTCGAGTTATCATTCGCACCTCTCTCTCTGGATCCAGCGGACATTCCAGAAAATCACGAGCACGACCCCCTTGAGGAACCTAGCAACGAACTTAACAACGGCATAACAGAAATCGATTCTGACAATCTTAGTGAATGCTCTACGGTCATCCTTGATGAAGTAAATTCAGAAATATTATTCAGCGCCTGGGAAGAGAATGCTGAAATTCACTCGTCAAGAAATATAAACATACAAATCTCACCGCCATCTACTCCTCAAGACTCTCCCCCATCTTCTCCTGTATTATCACCCCTGTGGCCTGGTTACATGCCACCGAGTTACTCTCCATTAACTCTCGAAGACATCGAAGATTTTGAAAGATCAAATTTACAACGAGAAGTCGAGCCCTTATTCTCAGATGAAGAAGAAGCTGACAGGCTCGCCGATGAATACGCAAGTGCCTTAATCGAATCACTCGATAGGTCCATTGCCGAAGATGAAGAGTAAAATCTCTAAACTGTATCAATAAATTTCTACATCTATTTTTCGTTTTCCATATACATACATTCTATGAAAAAATAATCTATACACACAAATATATACTACAAATGTATTTATTAAATTGTTAATAATAAAAATATAAACATATTATATATTTCCAAGAACAAATTGAGTCAGGTTCAATCTACCTAGAGTTTATTTCCAGTCGTCAATCCTCTCACACAAAGAAGCGAAATACTCTATCTCTCGGCGTCCCGGGGTATAGCCGGCTTAGCAGGTTGCCCTAGAAAATAAATTGAGAGATAACCTCTGATCGAATGAAATAAAATTTAGTTAGCCTAAATTAGAGTTCGAGACGTAACAAGAGGCAACGTTAATTTTTGGTGGCAGCGGTGGGATTTGCCAAAAGAGTATAAGCTTCACGGAGAGTGACGATAAAATATAAACTCATACATAGAGATTATCAAAAGAAATTAAATTTCTTGGAAAATATATATACCAGAATCATCATGCAAACAAGATCAGGATCTGCAAGCTCTGTAGTAAGCACAACTAGGAAAACAATACTCGTCCGAGGAAATTGACATTTTAACGCAAAAAGTAAACGAAAGGGAAAAACAACTGAGGGAACAAACCGAAGCTTTACAAGCTAAAGCTGAACGTATAGCAAAGATGCAAGAAGAAATTGATCGAAGAGAAGCAGCAGGTAGTCAACAACTACCTGACGTACAACAATTAATGGCTTCAATGCACACAATGACTAGTTGCATCGAAAGAATAAATTCGAGACTCGCAAATCTGGAAACTTCTCAAGAAAATGGACAGCAAGAACGATCACATACTCGTGAAGAACGACCATATTCACAACCAACTTTCCAACATTTTGACTTTTTGGATCAACCCTCCCCAATACGTCTAAAGGATGCTATTGACACTGTGCCTAGATTCGATGGACACAAAATGTCCGTATTCCATTTTAGTAAAATTTGCGAGAGAGCCCTCAACCTAATACCAGCTTATCATGAATATCATTTGGTTCAGCTAATTATCAACAAATTACAAGGGCATGCTTATTCAGCCATCGAAGGAGTAGAATTTTAATACTGTTTTCGAATTAACGAAAAGATTGAAATCAATATTCGGATCAAATAAATCAGTGGATCAATATCGAGGAGAATTAGGAAATATTTACATGAAACAAAATGAAAACATTTTTGATTATATTGCAAGAGTACAAGAATTACGCACTGCATCTTAGATNCCAAGCGCACTCGAAATAATAGCATGCAATGCATAAAGCTGTTCTCAATTTTATTAATATTAATGAATAAAAATCTTAATTTATTTTCACAAATCAAATTTACATATCCATAAAAAAAAAACAAAGATGCAAAGCATATGTATATGAATATTACTAATAATTATTCAATTATTAAGGTCTATTAATTTAGCATTTATTATGTATACATTATAAATAATTTTTCTTTTAAATAAATATTTATTAAATAAAAAGAATAAATGCACACATACGTATATGCATATACATATATATATTTATGTATATATATGTATCTTTATTAAAAGAATAAAATTATTGAAATAAAATTATTGCATGCAATTATTGAATGCGAAATTATAAAAGTATAAGAATAGTATTTACCGAGTGACTCGCTTATCTCCCCTTCATCCGGTTGCAGCTGCGCTCCGAGCTTATCTCCCCTTCATCCGGTCGCCGCATTCCTTTCTTTGTCCGCTGTGACAGATTAAAATAATATTATAATTTCGAACTCCTAGCGTTAATAATTATTATTCTTCATTATAAAATTATTATTTTATGATCAACAATTATTACCAACAATTTATAATTATATTATGCAATTAATCTTTTATAAAATTATGTTAAACACATTATTTTTTGTTAATAACAATGTAATTACAATGATTTGAAGCACCGGAATTTGACGATATTATTAATAATTATTTTTTTATATTATTACACAATAGTTAATGATTACTTTTAAACAAAGCATTTTACAAAGATTATGCATGTCTTAAATGATAAAGAAAAATTCACTGATTCAAAATATATAAATATATATATTGCAAAAATTCTGGAAGCTAATAAATTATTGTAAAAGGACTTACCGTTATAATTATATGAACAATGTCTCGACGCACAAGCACAACTGACAGCTCCGCGGTCCCCCACTACGTACCGCGCGCCCACTACGTCATAGCACGCTTGAAGAAGAGAGACAGCACTAGCGACGGAACAGCCAATGCGCTTCTCTTACCACCTCTAACGCCTGCTTCTTACCATCTCCAACGCCTGGAACAGAAGTGGGAATCGACAGTATTTCAAGGAGTGAACCACAGACCGCAGTCGCTAGTTACAATCCACAGAGAGTAGTTGCAAGTTGCATGCGCCGTCTTGTGCGCGCTTTTCATTCAGTCAGTCATTAGCAGTCAAGCTTACCGGACACATACATAATAAGAACTTAGTCGCGATTCTAATTTTTCTTTTGAGACTTAGTCTCTAGATACAATAGAATTGTATAACAAATAATATTTAAATAAAAGTGATTTTTACTCACCATCTTCGATCTTCTGCCAACTTCTTGAATCGCCCTGTCACTTCTCCAAATCTCCACCGAGGTAGAGCAGTTTTGGGAAAGAACAGCGGTCCTCTCATACATCTGCGAATTCCATCAACCGGTAAGTAATAAAATTCAATAATCAACTAATTATTTCTTTAATAACTCAACTTTAATCTTGCATGACAACTCAACTATTCTTACTACTTTAATAATTTTTCCTGAACCATACCTTACCATTGCACAGACTTTTAGTTTTTCTTTGTGATTGAAATTCCAATTTCAACCGGTCCTCAGTATTAAATACTTAGAGCGTAGCGCCGTTCTGGTCAGTCACTTGATGTGCATTGGGTAGCATACTACTCCTCTGCCGTTTTCATAAAGGGATTCTTTTGAAGAATTTCTTTATGGATTCTGAGCCGCTGTGACGGGACGTCTTGCACATCGATACTTGACCTCGAATGAAAGACTGGCTCTTAGAGGATCTGTCGAAATAATAGACTTTATGCACTGGCTTATAATTCAATTATTAAAATATTCAATTAATTTTATACTTACTTAATATAAGCCAGCCGCTTTTATTTTTATGTCATTAAGTGACATAGTCTGTATCCATATATCCCTTCCTGTCTAGACACTTCTGATCGAATCTGAAAATTTTAAACACAAATTAATAATTCATAATTATCATTCAATATATTTATATACACATTTTAACAATCTTAATACGGAACATATGCTTTTAAAACTCTATTTCAATATTTAATTCCTATTTTTACTATATTATTTTAAATCTCTAATACTTTATCTTACCCTAATTATTTTCAATACTTTGTTTTCCGAATATTTTACAGACTCTATTTTTCAAACTCAACTATACTCTCATATTTTTATTAAATCAAATATCCAACTCATTTATTTTATTTTATTTTCTTAACAGGACATACACACTGAGAGTGTATATTTCTACCTTTTATTAATCTAAAATTACTACATCATCGTAAGTAACTATCATACTTAACAAATTATCATTAACTCGCACATTTCCATACTAAAATGAACCACCTTTGTAGATGGTAAATTCACGTAGAGTTGATCAGATAACCAATAGAGTTTACTCAGTTCGCGAAGGACGCGTCCGTAGGCGTGAACAGATTCGCCAACGATTTATCAGGAGTGGCGTAACCATTCCTCGCCAACTTTTCGTAGATGTCGATGACATTCCTATAGAAATCGAAACCGCAATCAATAACCACGAGGAATCAGAATTCGAGTTATCATTCGCACCTCTCTCTCTGGATCCAGCGGACATTCCAGAAAATCACGAGCACGACCCCCTTGAGGAACCTAGCAACGAACTTAACAACGGCATAACAGAAATCGATTCTGACAATCTTAGTGAATGCTCTACGGTCATCCTTGATGAAGTAAATTCAGAAATATTATTCAGCGCCTGGGAAGAGAATGCTGAAATTCACTCGTCAAGAAATATAAACATACAAATCTCACCGCCATCTACTCCTCAAGACTCTCCCCCATCTTCTCCTGTATTATCACCCCTGTGGCCTGGTTACATGCCACCGAGTTACTCTCCATTAACTCTCGAAGACATCGAAGATTTTGAAAGATCAAATTTACAACGAGAAGTCGAGCCCTTATTCTCAGATGAAGAAGAAGCTGACAGGCTCGCCGATGAATACGCAAGTGCCTTAATCGAATCACTCGATAGGTCCATTGCCGAAGATGAAGAGTAAAATCTCTAAACTGTATCAATAAATTTCTACATCTATTTTTCGTTTTCCATATACATACATTCTATGAAAAAATTAATCTATACACACAAATATATACTACAAATGTATTTATTAAATTGTTAATAATAAAAATATAAACATATTATATATTTCCAAGAACAAATTGAGTCAGGTTCAATCTACCTAGAGTTTATTTCCAGTCGTCAATCCTCTCACACAAAGAAGCGAAATACTCTATCTCTCGGCGTCCCGGGGTATAGCCGGCTTAGCAGGTTGCCCTAGAAAATAAATTGAGAGATAACCTCTGATCGAATGAAATAAAATTTAGTTAGCCTAAATTAGAGTTCGAGACGTAACAAGAGGCAACGTTAATTTTTGGTGGCAGCGGTGGGATTTGCCAAAAGAGTATAAGCTTCACGGAGAGTGACGATAAAATATAAACTCATACATAGAGATTATCAAAAGAAATTAAATTTCTTGGAAAATATATATACCAGAATCATCATGCAAACAAGATCAGGATCTGCAAGCTCTGTAGTAAGCACAACTAGGAAACAATACTCGTCCGAGGAAATTGACATTTTAACGCAAAAAGTAAACGAAAGGGAAAAACAACTGAGGGAACAAACCGAAGCTTTACAAGCTAAAGCTGAACGTATAGCAAAGATGCAAGAAGAAATTGATCGAAGAGAAGCAGCAGGTAGTCAACAACTACCTGACGTACAACAATTAATGGCTTCAATGCACACAATGACTAGTTGCATCGAAAGAATAAATTCGAGACTCGCAAATCTGGAAACTTCTCAAGAAAATGGACAGCAAGAACGATCACATACTCGTGAAGAACGACCATATTCACAACCAACTTTCCAACATTTTGACTTTTTGGATCAACCCTCCCCAATACGTCTAAAGGATGCTATTGACACTGTGCCTAGATTCGATGGACACAAAATGTCCGTATTCCATTTTAGTAAAATTTGCGAGAGAGCCCTCAACCTAATACCAGCTTATCATGAATATCATTTGGTTCAGCTAATTATCAACAAATTACAAGGGCATGCTTATTCAGCCATCGAAGGAGTAGAATTTAATACTGTTTTCGAATTAACGAAAAGATTGAAATCAATATTCGGATCAAATAAATCAGTGGATCAATATCGAGGAGAATTAGGAAATATTTACATGAAACAAAATGAAAACATTTTTGATTATATTGCAAGAGTACAAGAATTACGCACTGCAATCTTAGATGGAGAATCTGATTTAGCTGGAAATATAAGTGAACGAAGTAGAGATGCTATAGAAATGACAACGTTGAATAGCTTCATTAACGGGCTTCCTTCCGATTTGTTAGTACGCGTTAAATTAGAGCGCCCGAAGAACTTTGAAGAAGGAATAAGCACAGCAATACAACTATCCAAAGCCATAGAAGCAGAAAACCTTCGCAAAAGAACTCTCTTCCGCCCGAATTTTCAACCACGCGCTGATCCTCCAAATAATGCTGGAAATTTCCCTCGTCAAAACCCTACAAACAATAATATTAATAATGGTTATCGCCCAGGATACCGTCTTAACAGTGGCTCTGCAAATTCACAACCACCATATCCTGCGACACCTGCAAAAATAAATACTACGATGCAACCTCAACAAAATTTTCAAACTAAAATTTGTCGCTATTGTAAAACTCCCGGACATTTAATAGAAGAATGCCGAAAGCTGGCCTACAGAAAAGCCTTAGAAACAAATCAGCCCGGAACTTCGGGAAACGCTCAGGGCGTTCCGTTGAGAACAGACGTCCGCCGGAACGACCCGCAGCCAGGACGTCCGACCTACCACATACAAAAGAAAGTCAATATAACGGCCCCTCAAGAGACGCCGTTGCAAATCATAGAATCTGCCAAATAAATGATATGAAACAATCCACGGAACTACCAACGGTGACTCTGACCTCTACCGATCTAATAAACAATTGTAAATTCATGGTTGATTCTGGATCTGGACTCAACCTCATTAAACAAAAATGTCTAAAACCTACTGTCGTTCTCGACCAATCTAATACATTATGCCTACAAGGAATCGCATCTGAAACCATTGTCACTCTAGGAGCTGTCTCAATAAGCATACTTGGAAAATTATCTGAATTCTACGTTATTTCTGATTCTATTGGATTCACGCAAGACGGAATCCTAGGGAACAGATTCCTGAGGGAACGTTCCGTAATATTGAACTATAAAGACAATTACCTACAGTATGAAGATGCAAAGATTCCATTCTCAAATTCTAATGCAATATACTTAAGAAAAAGAACAGTTACTCCTTGTTCTTTCTATATCACTAATCCAGAAAAGCAAAACGGATACGTGCCTCGTCATACACCTGTCGACGGCATATATTTCGGCGAAGCACTCGTCGCTAATAATAATGGAAAAGTTTATATGCCTGTTTTCAATACTTCCGAGGAAGAAATAATTCTCAACATTCCATTTATAGAATTACAAGACTTCGATACTTATAATACAAATAACAACTCCTCCGGAACCTTAGGGTCTTCCGAGGGACCTATTCAAACTCCGAATCTCAATAATTCTATTTCTCTTTATCAGCCCATAAGGGACCTTTCCAAAAATATAGATAATCCTCTATATTTTACTCAAATACAATCCTCCTATACTGATAGAACATCAGATATTCTACAACTTCTTCGTCTCGAGCATCTAAACTCCGAGGAGTCAGAAAATGTTCGACGAATAATTTCCAAGCATTCCGATAGATTTCATCTTCCGAGTGAAGATCTTCAAGCGACAACTGCCGCTCAACATTATATTCCAACTCACAACGACGTACCTGTCCATGTGAAACAATACCGATTTCCTCCTATTCATAAAGAAGAGATTAATAGACAAGTGAACGAATTATTATCCTCAAATTTAATCGAACCCTCCACATCACCTTACAATTCTCCTATATGGATCGTACCGAAAAAACCTGATTCCTTAGGGAACAAGAGATGGCGAATGGTAATTGACTACAGAAATCTTAATGAAAAAACCATAGGAGACGCATATCCTTTACCTAACATAACAGACATATTAGACCAATTAGGGTCTGCTAAGTATTTTTCGATATTAGATTTGGCCTCTGGATTTCATCAGATACCTATGGCATCACAAGACGCACATAAGACTGCATTCTCCACACCATATGGACACTATCAATTTAAAAGGATGCCATTCGGACTTAAAAATGCTCCTGCAACATTTCAAAGACTAATGGATAATGTACTTTCTGGACTACAAGGCAATGAATTATTTGTCTATATGGATGACATTGTTATATACGCGAGATCCTTACAGGAACACGAGAATAAATTCGAAAAATTAATGCAAAGGCTAAGAGCTGCTAATTTAAAATTACAGCCAGATAAATGTGAATTTTTACGACGAGAAGTCATGTACTTAGGACATATAATCGGATCTGATGGAGTTAAACCAGATCCAGCTAAAATAAAAGCAATTATGAATTTTCCTACTCCAAAAAATCCAAAAAACATTAAACAATTTTTAGGACTAGCCGGTTATTATCGAAGATTTATACCAAATTTTTCCAAAATTGCAAAACCATTAACAGACCTTCTGAAGAAGGATAGAAAATTCGACTGGACAACAAAACAAACCGAAGCATTTGACATTTTAAGAAATTCATTATGTTCAGAACCAATTTTACAATATCCAGATTTTTCCAAACCATTCATATTAACCACTGACGCATCTGGATACGCAGTAGGAGGAGTACTTAGTCAAGGCACTATAGGAAAAGATCTACCCATTGCCTATACTTCTCGAATTTTAAATTCAGCAGAACAAAATTATTCTACCATAGAAAAGGAATGTTTAGCAATCATTTATTGCGTGAATCATTTTAGACCTTACTTATATGGAAGATTATTTACTATTGTTACTGATCATAAACCACTAGTCTGGTTACATTCAATAAAAGATCCTTCATCAAGATTATGGAAATGGAGAACGAAATTGTCAGAATATCAATATGAAATTCAATATAAAAAAGGAACTCTAAATTATAATGCCGATGCATTATCCAGAAACCCACCTGTAGAAACAACAGCGCCTTTATTCCACATAGATGAAGGAGAATATTCTTCCGACGAATCTATATTTTCACACCAACCTCAACGGTCGCCAGGAAAAGCTAATTTACCTAAGAAGCAACCTACCAGATCTAACCAAGGAAATGTAAAAGCACGAAGGAGAATTATAGAGATTCCCGAAGAATCAGAGGATCAAGGTGAAGAAAATTACCAAAATTACCCCCTCATACAAGAACTTAACGAAGACCCTCAAATCCTTATTGAAGAAGTAACAGACTGCGAAGAGGAAGAAGAATCTGATTATACGGAAATTTTAGAATCTGATATTATTCCTTACCAATCGGAACCACCAGATCTTCCCCCAGCACCTCCTTGGAGTCGTGCCCATCTGCAAGAAGTCCGCGGAAATCTCCTGCAACAGAAAGATAATCATGTTATATTCGTTTATCAAAATGGAAATCCATATGATACCGGAGCTAAAACCTATCAAGAAACTAATCTACTCCCCAAATACGAAGAATTAACATTCGAAAGAGCTAAAGTATGTACAGTTAAAGGTAACACTCTAATTGCCCTCCCAATTAAACATAATGACCGAATTTTAATAGAAGCTCAAAATCTCAAAATTTGTCTTCACTCTTTAGTAGACGTCATTACTGAAACAGAACTTCCTTCAATAAGCCTCAGTAAAACTGAACGATTTGATGACCTCCCATGGTCTTACATCATTAACCAAATAAAAAAATATTTACAAGAATTTTCAATCCGAATAACCATATGTTTGAATTTAATTCAAACACCTGAAATGGAAGAACGACAACTTTTAATTCAGGAAAATCATGCGTCTGCACATGGCGGACACAAAGGTGTAACAAAAACGTATAACCGCATTCGAGCTCGATATAATTGGAAAACCATGAAGAGAGATATTCAAGAGTTTATAAAAACTTGTCGAGAATGCCAATTAAAGAAATTAACTCGTGTGAAAAATAAACAACCTATGGTCATTACTGACACACCAGGTTCTGCCTTTGATAAGTTATCATTAGATATTATGGGACCTCTCCCTATAACAGACCACAATAATCAATATGTTTTAACTATGCAAGATTTACTTACCAAATATTCCGTAGCTGTACCTTTACAAGAAGCTACCTCATTAACTATTGCTGATGCATTTACTAAAGAATTTATCTGTATATATGGAACACCTCGTGCTATATTAACAGATCAAGGAACGAATTTCCTATCCGCGCTAATCAGACAATTAACAAAGAAATTCCGCATTCAACATTTTAAAACCACAGCCTATTATCCTCAATCGAATGGATCATTGGAACGATCTCATCATGTATTAACAGAATACTTAAAAACCCAAATAGATAAAGAAACTAATTGGGATCAATTCATCAAACTAGCCATGTTTTCATACAACACAAGCGTCCATGAAGGAACGCATTATTCCCCTTACGAATTGGTATTCGGACGAATAGCTCGATTACCCTCTGCTCATCCTATTATCGAGGAAAATGTAGAACCAACATATCAAGATTATATAACCGCCCTTTTTAATAAACTGACGGATTTACAAATATCTGCCAGACAAAACTTAATACAAGCCAAAGAAAGGAGCAAGCGATACTATGATCGAGCAATAAAACAACAGACACTCAGAGTAGGAATGCAAGTATTTCTATTGAAAGAACCACGAAAGGGAAAATTATCTGACCAATATGTCGGACCCTACGAGATTATCGAAATCTTACCTCCCAGCAATGTCAAACTCAAAATCGGGAAGGATACTAAAGTCGTACACACGAATAAACTTAAAATGTCACATCCTTAACCAGGATGAATAATAGTATCTATCTTTGTTACAGATGCTTTGGCACAGGAAGCCAATTCTACTGCAGCCTAATTTGAACGACCTGCATCTCATCAAACAGCACTTCTTATTTGCACATTGTGCATATGCAAAAGGAGCTATCTGTCTCCTAGACGAGACGAACCTATGTAACAATTGTTACTCAGGACTTCGCACCGAAATCATCAAACAACAATATAGGCTCCTGGACCAACACCTATTTATCAATAGTCATGTTGCAAGGGAAAGCCTCTGCTCATCTTGTGGCGTCGTAGTCATCACGATCAAGGCCATTGACAATTGCCTACTGTGTGTTACGAAAATAAGCAGACTCATCCGATCATTAGAAGCCTCATCTATTCACGTAGATACTCTAAGATATCCTCTAGTTCTTAAGGTTTTCGAGAAAGACCTATTCGAATAAACACATTATTATATACATGATTATATGTATATCTTTCTTCATGACAATTCTTCAATTTTCATCTTATTAGCCTTCTCTCTGAGACCATGTTCAACAATGTCTCAAACAACTCCGCTTAATGCTCTATGTATCAAACTACATGGTTATTTAAATTTGAATAACCACAATCACTATTGTTGTGCCTGCTTTTGTTTGTTACAAACACCAATTTCTCAACGCGCCTTCTTACCTATCGATACTCACATAATCTCTATTGCTCCTCACCCCTACAGAACTATCTGTTCCTATTGTCAACGCCCTATCACTATTATTCGATCGATTTCTGATTGTTCTGTTTGCTTGAGAAATATTGACGAAATATTTCGCATCACGCACCCTTCTAATCTGTCAATAAGTGAAGTCGGACCTTCTAGTTAATTCTTGATATGTCTTCTGATACTTTATCTAATATAGTGCACGAAATTATTGATGGATATTTAATTGGGAACTGTGTGTACAATTGCCTTGCGTGCGCAGAACTCTATGGGAATACGTCAACCCGACTGAAATATCATTCTATCTCAGAGAACTTCCCTAATACCACCGAATCTAAATGTTATGCTTGTGGGTGTAACGTATCTATCATAACACCTCTAATTGATTGCCGACAGTGTTTTTTGCTCTACTTGACAGGAGAGCGAGAACGGGAACTTTCCTTGAAAAGAGTGAATGGAAGTCTTGCTTAAAATACTATCCGATCAGACTCTCTATAATCTTTCCAAATTATTGCACGAAGAATTGAATGGTTATTTCTGCCCCTCAAACGACCATTATTATTGTCACTTCTGTACATCTTACGAGAACAACCCTCTACAACTTACAACGTATCATCACGTTTCCTATTTCCCTTCACGTATTCCTTATACTATTAAATGCTATATATGTGACAGATACATAGCTCAGTGTACTCCCCTTCTTGAATGTAGGAAGTGCCTCATTTATTACCTACAAACTGAACAAGCATTGGAATTCAACTTCAATAGAAGCAGTTAAAATTAACAATGAGCGATATATACGAGCCTTCCTGCAGTCACTCTATCCACCACCTTACATCTCATTTATCCAATTTCCACAAAGCGGAATGCAAAAAAGTAATATTCTATCGGAGAACGGTAGGAAAGAAAAATCGAATAGACTCCTATATGTGTTGCTCATGCTATAGATTACGGCAATTACGAAAGAAAGCAGATTTAATTGTCTGCCATTGGGTAACCTATGGGGACGTAAGTTTTCCTCAATGTGAGTACTGTCACTCCTCTCTCGAGTCTAGTAGACCTATTTTTGAATGTAACGAATGTGTATATTCCTATCTCGAGAGAGCAATTTATGAAAAAAGTCAAGGAAGAGACATTAGTCATCTTAGTGTCTTTGCCTTCTGTAAGACTCACAAACAGGGAATTTACGCTTAAAGAAATAAAAATGTGCCCACACTTGAAAGCGAAACCACCAGCACATCCTTTCTTAGATAACTCATTCTTTAATACCTTTTATATAAAATGCGTAAAAACAATGACACATGATGTATTAACTTCTGACAGTCCACATATTATATGCACTAATTGTTATGACCCCGCTATATACAATAGAGTAGTTTCACATTATACTCATTCTTTCCAATACGGAAATGTACCTAATCGAAAATGCGCTGATTGTAAAAAATCTACCTGTATTGAAACGCAATCTCTTTTTGAATGTCAAATATGTCTTAAAGCATACTTTCAATTTATTCAAAGGGTTTATAAAGAAAATGAAGAAAAAACTTTTCGCCGATTAATAGGAATATCCGTAGAGTCAATCTCTTTAGAAATAGATTATGCCGTAGCAGAACCTAGAATCGACCCTAATAATCCAGAAATGTTAAATGAAATGTTTTCGGATTAAAAACTTACATTTACTCTATACCGCTACAATTATATTAACCAATACATATATATATACGCATATAATACTTTACTAATATGATAGTTATTCACACGCTTATAATTATATATGAAAATATAGACATTTTAATAAAAAAGAAAAAAAAAAACAAACATAAAATAATAATGAATGAATAAAAATAATAATATACTAACATAAGAATTCTATTTTCAAGCTTTCATAATATGCTTATATATATATATATATCCAAATACACTAGCACACTATGATTATTATCATTTACTAAATATCAAATTTATATAGTCTATACACTGTATATTCACAAAACCTATATACATGAATATATATGTACTTACAATTACATATGATGAAAAAGAAATACAGAAAAATAATAAAATATAATAGTACACTAGTATAAAAGGCCCTATATTAGCCTTCAAAAACATACGTATATATATATTCAATCAGATATTATATTCACATATTATAACCATTTATATAACCATTACTATTGTTATTCATAATACACATTTATAGAATTATATTCGTAACCACATATACATTGTAAAAGGAAAGAAATCATGAAAATGTAATTATTCAAAAGTATATAATATACTGAGTATTTACACCAAATCAAAATTGTTGATTATTTCAGATATCAACATGATACTCCTAACCTTAGCATTATTCTTAAGCGAAACTGTCGCTTTAATCGGATTTGATTGCGGTGGACAACACCTAAACATAACAGCCGTTTCTCTACTTGATGTGGGAGAATGCGAGTTAAATATCAAAAAGCCTAATACAACTGAAATCCACATTCAACTCTTACAATTGTCAGATTATAGTCACACTGAAGTGATACAATGTAAGGTTGAAATTTCTCGAAATATATACCATTGTGGCATGCATTCACACATTTCTGCCGTTCACAACGGACGAGCTGACTATGTGCAAGAAGTTGGTTACATGCAATGCCTCAGAATGTTTCAAGACGGAACACTTTCTCTCGGAGATAATAGTCTCATCACTGGCATAAAAGTCAATCAAACAACATACAGGAGCATAACCATTGCTGGACGCATACAAGTTGATGGTTATTGCAAAGGAACGCAATACAATGATCCATACGGAACATGGGACGACGTAGTCGTACAAGCCTCCGTCAGGATTTCTTTAAAATCATCATACGCTCCAATCCAATTAAATACTGGAAAAATCAAATTAAAATCTGGAACCACCTGTGATCTCATCGATGGCTTCTGTTTAGATGCTGACGATGGACATAGTTACTGGAAGTCCATACCAACCACTACCTGCAACTTTCACCAGTATGATGTACTATATGAAGGACCTGCAAATAAAATCACCGAAGATGTTTCCGAAACGGATTCCCCAGTCATCTATAGCTTGGTGACTCAAGATATTACTTTCGCCCTCATGAAAACTACAGAGTTACCTCTGTGCGGGTACACTCTTCTTCGGACGGAGCATCCGAAATTATTCATCTTGGAAGCGAAACCTGGAAATACATTCGCCAGCCGAGGAACAATTCCTGTTAACAACCTCGACATATTCACATATATGAATTCCAAATTTGTGTATATTGAAAAACACGTCAAGCAACAAATGACTTCTCTATACAACAATGTTATATCGCAAAAGTGTGAACTAGAAAGACAGGTGATAATGAATGCATTATCTTTTGCAACCCTGCAACCTGACGAATTTGCATATAGATTAATGAAAGGACCAGGATACATGGCCGTCACCACTGGAGAAGCCGTGCAAATAATAAAATGTATACCTGTAGAAGTAAAAGTAAGAAGAACAGAGAAATGCTACACAGAACTTCCAATCACTGTACGAAACGAATCTTTCTTTCTCACACCAAAATCCAGAATCATCACTAAAGTTGGAATCGAACGCGAATGTAGTATTGAACTACCCACGCTATACAGAATCGAAGACACATGG
Source organism: Camponotus floridanus (assembly GCF_003227725.1). Lineage (NCBI taxonomy): Eukaryota > Metazoa > Arthropoda > Insecta > Hymenoptera > Formicidae > Camponotus > Camponotus floridanus. The sequence goes on along the minus strand of NW_020229461.1, from coordinate 72,949 downwards.
GTGCAGATAACACCTGAAATTCAAGTCAGACAATTGGCGCCTGATCAGCTAAAACCAATGGCTGCATTGTCATGGAGATATCTAACTCCAGGACCACTCGCTGTAAGCGGCATATACTCTGATGCCGATTTGGAAAAATTGCGGAACCATATTATGTTTCCCGCTGAGAAACCAGCTTTACTCAACGCCATAGCAAGAGGATTGACTGGACACTCTATGAACACCGAAGGAATATCTGTATATAATCTTCTCGATGAAAACTCTCTAAACAAAATTGTAGAGAGTACCGCCTCAAGAATCTGGCAAGGATTCATTAATTTCGGCTCAGCTACTGCCGGAATCGTGGGAATATTTATGATCATTCGATTAATTAAACTAGCTATTGATACAATCATTCATGGCTATGCTCTGCATACTGTATATGGATGCAGTTTCCATTTACTTGGAGCAATATGGAGCTCACTTGCCAGTCTGCTACTTCACTTGGCACGAGATCCCCAAAGACAACAAAATAAGTCCGAAGGATCACCTCTTAGCAGAGAGCCTGCAAATCGACCAGCAACCACTGAGTCTACAGCACCACCAGAGATGATCGTACTACAACCTACTCCTGCACCAAGGATGATCAGACCATGTCCTGAAAAGGCCAACGAAAACGTAAATATGCCTGTTACTTATTCTCACCTAAGGGAACACATCAATAATCTAGAACAACACGTCTAACCTCTATAGACAAAATCCTCCGAAAACAATCGGATTTTGCTCTTTTAAGGGGGGAGGTGTTACGTCCCGCAACAAAAAACATTTACAAATAAATTTTTTCTTTTATTTTCTATTTCTTTCCTTAATTATGTTATAAAGAAAATTAATCTTTGCTATAAAATTAGTTTAGTAAACGTATACACTCTTATATATCTCATATTACTAATAATTTCTATAATAAAATTTCGCTATACCAGTAGACCTAACCGAAAACCCAGCTATATAGTAGTGATAGATAATATACATATATACAAATAAAATTAACAGAATGAACCTAACCACAAGTATCAGAAATTTATTGAATAAATCATAATTAATCATTAAATAAAAAGAGAAATTATAAAATGAAGAATTCTAGAAATTATATACACATGTATATATGTCTTTATTAGTTAATTAATATAACAAAGTTCAACAAAGATTCATTTTGTTAAATAAAAAAAATAAAAATACTAACAAGTAAAAGGAAAATAAATGCTTACAATAAACTTAAGCTTCTGTCGAAATGTAGTAAGTAGAATCAATCATCTTCTCAACGCATATATGCGATTCATGTCCTTTGAAAGAATGCCTTTCTCCTTGTTATAAATGTATATAATTCATCTGGAGAATCTGTGAAAAATTAATTAATATAAGCTGAAAGCAATAAATTCTATTTAAATATTTTCTTCAAGCTAAAGACATAATTGTCATCAAAAATTTAAAAGTTCTCAACAATTAATATAATAAGACTATTTTACAAAATAATGATAAAAGAAATAATAAAAACGTAATATAAACTCGGAAACTTAACCATATAAAACAAAATCAATATAAGAATTTAATTTATATACTTAAACTCGAATAAATATCATATATAAATAAATTTAGCAAATACTCTTTTCACGATATACATATAATAAACAATAAAAATTTATAAAGAATTAAAGTACTAAGTATAAAATCAATACATATGATATAACTAAATAATCAAATGAATGCTAGACATCTTCATTAACAGTATTATTAAGCAGCTGATAGTTTGCATGAATAATCAAAATTGTCAATAGAGTCATTAATAAATATCCGTTAAAATTCAAATACGAATATAAGGTATAAGCCATTAACTACATATAACATATGTGAAATACACACCATAAAGTTTCGTAAAACGAATATTTAATTCAACACCAGTATGTTGATGCCTTCTCAAATCAATGTAATAAATTTTAACAACCCAATTAGAACATTGTCAGAATAAATTAAAATGATTAATATACATATTAAAAATAATAATAATTATTCCACATGGATAGTATTGAAATAAATAAAATAAAATAATTACTCATTCAAAAATTCAACATTTTAAATAATTAATAAAAAACTTTTAATTATACTATCATTTTAAATTAATGATTATCAAATATACTTATATATATATATATATATATATATATATATATATATATATCATAAGTAATTTATTATGTAAAAGTTAAAACTAATAAATCAATAAAAAAAAAAGATTATAGAAAATAAAACTACTGAACAAATAACATACCCATATGTAAGAATATAGCATATGGCAATAACAAATTTTATAATTTTACTCTAATATAATCAACTAATTATGTGACAAAAGGTATTATGACCTTAATTCAATTAAATGTAGCAAACCCAATATTGCAAGAATAATGAGTTAATTAAATAACTAAATAATAATTTAAATCAATCTCACCTAAATATCAAATAAAATGTTTCTCGTAACATCTTTATATGGTACAGTCATCCATAATCCCAGCGCTGCTTAACTTCAAATAATGATATCTGAAAAATATTTAATAAAAGAATAATATTTGTTCATAATCACACAAAATACTATAAATACTATAAATAATAAAAAACGAACAAACAAATTAATTAATAACCAAATGAACATTAACAAAATAAATAAAGAATTAAATAATAAATTCATAGTGTATATTAAAATTTAAAGACTAAGAAAATTTAGAAAACTCAATATTAAAAACGAGACTATAATTGTACAAAAATAAATATATATATATATAATTAAATAAGAAAGCAAAAATCAATTAAAATAAAAATTCATACTTAACTCTTTGTCCCATGCAAAATTATAAAAGCCTCTTAAAAGACGTTCAATGCCAACGTTGCGTGTCTCGTTATCTCCCCTCTGGTATGTATGATTTCATCCTATGATTTCACCCTCTGATTCAACGCAAGAACTGTAACAAAGAAATTATAAGTGAGAAATAATATTGATCATATAAGAACACAATAAAAATTAATAAATTACTAATTATCCATAGGATTTATTATTAACAGCAAAAAAAATATACACCCGTGTATTCTAAATATTATTTTCAAAATAATAAATACATCGACAATAAAATAATTCAATAAGACATATTAATAAACGACATACTTTATTAAAATCATTTATTAAATTATAATTAAATTTATTAAAGGTAATTTTTTTTTTCTATCTACAGACACTCATATAATAACCAGATATAAAAACAAATAATAAATAATTCATAAGTCTATAAATAATAATAAATAATAAAATAAATAAATTTAATAAAATAAATCCAATAATGAATAACTATAAATAATACAATGCTATAAATTAAAGAAATCATTTAATAAATGTAAAATTCTATACTCACGCTTTATTATATAGAAAATATTCAAGGCCTCTTAAAGATCAACCTTTGCACATTTAGTAAGCGTGACATTAATTATATTACCCAGTTGAAACACCACTCAAAACAATAGAATTATAAATGAGAGAAATAATAATATAACTATAATGCTAAAATATTATAAAATAATTAACGAATATGAATGATTTAATAAATCGAGAAAACTCGTACAAAATTATATACAACAAAGCGTTACTTAATAAATATAAATCAAATAAGAAAATAATGAAATCATATGTAATAAATTAAATTATGATAATATTAATGTTAAAATCAAAAACACAAAGAATGAATAACTATATATGCACAAAATAAATATTAAATCTAATTAATTAAATGACAAAAATCAGCTGAAAGAAAATAATGAATAAACATATATACATATAAATATAATATATAAAAACCTAATAATAATTAATACTTCAGAAGAAAATTTATTGCGTGAATAATTCAGCATGCAAATTAGAATACAGTCTATAAGCATTGTGCGAAAGAAAGGCACTCTTATCTCCCCTCATATTTTTCTGCGCCGACCGCCTTATCTCCCCCTTGGTATGCGAACCAAGACAATAGAGAACTTCGAATAAAGAAATTAAAATAAGACTTTGAATCAATTTCAATTAATAAACTTCTCTTCATACGAAATAAAATTTATAATATTCATAATTATTAATATTCAGACTTTATAAAATTTCATGTAACATATATATATATATACTGGTCGAAAGATATAATTCGAAATTTATTATTTAAACAATACCAGTCATTTTAATAATTTTAATAATATACACACATATATATATATATATATATATATATATATATATATATATGAATAATTAAAAGAATATTATTCAATACAGACTATTAGAGTGTCATAAGTAAGTCCGGCGTACCGTCTTATCTCCCCTATTTCTTTGTTATCTCCCCTTCAAAATGCGACGTCTCAAGACCAAGCGCACTCGAAATAATAGCACGAGAATAATAGCATGCATAAAGCTGTTCTCAATTTTATTAATATTAATGAATAAAAATCTTAATTTATTTTCACAAATCAAATTTACATATACATAAATAACAAAGATGCAAAGCATATGTATATGAATATTACTAATAATTATTCAATTATTAAGGTCTATTAATTTAGCATTTATTATGTATACATTATAAATAATTTTTCTTTTAAATAAATAAATTTATTAAATAAAAAGAATAAATGCACACATACGTATATGCATATACATATATATATATTTATGTATATATATATGTATCTTTATTAAAAGAATAAAATTATTGAAATAAAATTATTGCATGCAATTATTGAATGCGAAATTATAAAAGTATAAGAATAGTATTTACCGAGTGACTCGCTTATCTCCCCTTCATCCGGTGCAGCATCGCTCCGAGCTTATCTCCCCTTCATCCGGTCGCCGCATTCCTTTCTTTGTCCGCTGTGACAGATTAAAATAATATTATAATTTCGAACTCCTAGCGTTAATAATTATTATTCTTCATTATAAAATTATTATTTTATGATCAACAATTATTACCAACAATTTATAATTATATTATGCAATTAATCTTTTATAAAATTATGTTAAACACATTATTTTTTGTTAATAACAATGTAATTACAATGATTTGAAGCACCGGAATTTGACGATATTATTAATAATTATTTTTTATATTATTACACAATAGTTAATGATTACTTTTAAACAAAGCATTTTACAAAGATTATGCATGTCTTAAATGATAAAGAAAAATTCACTGATTCAAAATATATAAATATATATATTGCAAAAATTCTGGAAGCTAATAAATTATTGTAAAAGGACTTACCGTTATAATTATATGAACAATGTCTCGACGCACAAGCACAACTGACAGCTCCGCGGTCCCCCACTACGTACCGCGCGCCCACTACGTCATAGCACGCTTGAAGAAGAGAGACAGCACTAGCGACGGAACAGCCAATGCGCTTCTCTTACCACCTCTAACGCCTGCTTCTTACCATCTCCAACGCCTGGAACAGAAGTGGGAATCGACAGTATTTCAAGGAGTGAACCACAGACCGCAGTCGCTAGTTACAATCCACAGAGAGTAGTTGCAAGTTGCATGCGCCGTCTTGTGCGCGCTTTTCATTCAGTCAGTCATTAGCAGTCAAGCTTACCGGACACATACATAATAAGAACTTAGTCGCGATTCTAATTTTTCTTTTGAGACTTAGTCTCTAGATACAATAGAATTGTATAACAAATAATATTTAAATAAAAGTGATTTTTACTCACCATCTTCGATCTTCTGCCAACTTCTTGAATCGCCCTGTCACTTCTCCAAATCTCCACCGAGGTAGAGCAGTTTTGGGAAAGAACAGCGGTCCTCTCATACATCTGCGAATTCCATCAACCGGTAAGTAATAAAATTCAATAATCAACTAATTATTTCTTTAATAACTCAACTTTAATCTTGCATGACAACTCAACTATTCTTACTACTTTAATAATTTTTCCTGAACCATACCTTACCATTGCACAGACTTTTAGTTTTTCTTTGTGATTGAAATTCCAATTTCAACCGGTCCTCAGTATTAAATACTTAGAGCGTAGCGCCGTTCTGGTCAGTCACTTGATGTGCATTGGGTAGCATACTACTCCTCTGCCGTTTTCATAAAGGGATTCTTTTGAAGAATTTCTTTATGGATTCTGAGCCGCTGTGACGGGACGTCTTGCACATCGATACTTGACCTCGAATGAAAGACTGGCTCTTAGAGGATCTGTCGAAATAATAGACTTTATGCACTGGCTTATAATTCAATTATTAAAATATTCAATTAATTTTATACTTACTTAATATAAGCCAGCCGCTTTTATTTTTATGTCATTAAGTGACATAGTCTGTATCCATATATCCCTTCCTGTCTAGACACTTCTGATCGAATCTGAAAATTTTAAACACAAATTAATAATTCATAATTATCATTCAATATATTTATATACACATTTTAACAATCTTAATACGGAACATATGCTTTTAAAACTCTATTTCAATATTTAATTCCTATTTTTACTATATTATTTTAAATCTCTAATACTTTATCTTACCCTAATTATTTTCAATACTTTGTTTTCCGAATATTTTACAGACTCTATTTTTCAAACTCAACTATACTCTCATATTTTTATTAAATCAAATATCCAACTCATTTATTTTATTTTATTTTCTTAACAGGACATACACACTGAGAGTGTATATTTCTACCTTTTATTAATCTAAAATTACTACATCATCGTAAGTAACTATCATACTTAACAAATTATCATTAACTCGCACATTTCCATACTAAAATGAACCACCTTTGTAGATGGTAAATTCACGTAGAGTTGATCAGATAACCAATAGAGTTTACTCAGTTCGCGAAGGACGCGTCCGTAGGCGTGAACAGATTCGCCAACGATTTATCAGGAGTGGCGTAACCATTCCTCGCCAACTTTTCGTAGATGTCGATGACATTCCTATAGAAATCGAAACCGCAATCAATAACCACGAGGAATCAGAATTCGAGTTATCATTCGCACCTCTCTCTCTGGATCCAGCGGACATTCCAGAAAATCACGAGCACGACCCCCTTGAGGAACCTAGCAACGAACTTAACAACGGCATAACAGAAATCGATTCTGACAATCTTAGTGAATGCTCTACGGTCATCCTTGATGAAGTAAATTCAGAAATATTATTCAGCGCCTGGGAAGAGAATGCTGAAATTCACTCGTCAAGAAATATAAACATACAAATCTCACCGCCATCTACTCCTCAAGACTCTCCCCCATCTTCTCCTGTATTATCACCCCTGTGGCCTGGTTACATGCCACCGAGTTACTCTCCATTAACTCTCGAAGACATCGAAGATTTTGAAAGATCAAATTTACAACGAGAAGTCGAGCCCTTATTCTCAGATGAAGAAGAAGCTGACAGGCTCGCCGATGAATACGCAAGTGCCTTAATCGAATCACTCGATAGGTCCATTGCCGAAGATGAAGAGTAAAATCTCTAAACTGTATCAATAAATTTCTACATCTATTTTTCGTTTTCCATATACATACATTCTATGAAAAAATTAATCTATACACACAAATATATACTACAAATGTATTTATTAAATTGTTAATAATAAAAATATAAACATATTATATATTTCCAAGAACAAATTGAGTCAGGTTCAATCTACCTAGAGTTTATTTCCAGTCGTCAATCCTCTCACACAAAGAAGCGAAATACTCTATCTCTCGGCGTCCCGGGGTATAGCCGGCTTAGCAGGTTGCCCTAGAAAATAAATTGAGAGATAACCTCTGATCGAATGAAATAAAATTTAGTTAGCCTAAATTAGAGTTCGAGACGTAACACCATAAAGAAATTCTCCAAGAGAATCCCTTTATGAAAGCGGCAGAGGAGTAGTATGCTACCCAATGCACATCAAGTGACTGACCAGAACGGCGCTACGCTCTAAGTATTGAATACTGAGGATCGGTTGAAATTAAAATAATATTCAACTTGAAAAGAAACTAAATGTCTGTATGAACGGTCAAAGTTCAAGGAAAAATAGTAAAGTAGTAAGTATATAGGTTGAGTTGACATGCGTAGTTGAAATATAGTTAGTTAATTAATTTATGATTTGTAATGGTACTTACCAGAGAATGGATTCTTCAACTCGTAATGACGATGTTCCTTCCCAAGATCGAAGGCGCTCAGCAAGTCTCCTAGAGAGGTGTCAGGGTTGATGAGAGAATCGGCAGAAGACCCGGAGTATTATTTAATAATACTTTATTAATAGACTGGTTGGTTATACACTCTCAGTGTTGTAAGTCTCAACGTGACAAAGTTCTATTATAGCGGTACTGCTGGTAAGTCTTCTAGGTGTTTCTCCTTTCAGATTTTACGATCAACTGCCCGGAGACTGTGGCTCTCGCTCCTTAGGTACTCTCGGATCCCTACTCCTTTCCAGGCGTCGGCGATGGTAGGAGAAGGCGGCGTAGGCGGCTCGACCGTTATTGCTGTCTCTCTTCCTCAAGCGCGTTGTGACGTAGTGGGCGCGCAGTACAGAGTGGGGAACAACGGAGCCGTCTATTATACATTGTGCATCGAATACATTGTTCTTTTATAAAGGTAAGTTTTATAATAATTTGTTAGCAACCAGAATTTTTATAATGCATTCATATATGTCTTTTGATTCAGTAAATTTTCCTCTATTGAATGAGACATGAATGGTTCTTGTACGACGTTTTATTTAGAAGTGAAGTTTTGTCATTAGCTAAATAACAATATAAAATTTAATTAATATTATTAATGATAAATTCTGGCATGTTAAATTATTATAATTACATTGTTAATGTTAGAAAATAATATTCGTATATATAAATGTGGTGGTATAAACTTTAGTAAATTGACAGTTGTTAACAATAATAATTTTCGTGAAGACAATATTTTATAATGAAATAATAATTAATATTGAGCGCTCGAAATTATAATATTATTTTAATCTGTTGCAGCGGATGAAGAATATGGCGACCGGATGAAGGGGAGATAAGCTCTTAGTGCAGTTGCACTGAACGAAGGGGAGATAATGAAGTCACTTGGTAAAACTTTCTTAATATGCTTTGTTCTTTTATTCTTTCAATAATTGCATGCAATATTCTTTCAATAGTCTTTTAAGTCCTTTGACTTCAAAATTTATTTCGCGTATGTATATATGTATATATGTGTATGTACGTTCATACGTTTTAGAACTTTAAAATATTTTATATTATTAATTAGCAATATTAATAAGTACTAAAGACTTAGTAATATTCTTATTGAGATTGAGAATAAATCATATGCATGCTGTTATGCTCTTGGGCTATTATTCTTAAGTCCTCTTGGTCTTAATACTTGGGCTCGAGACAATGGGGGAGATAACAAACAGAAGGGGAGATAAGTTGCGCTTCAACTTATTTGCGACGCTCTTATAAGTTTGAATAATTTATTCGCATATAATGCTATGACGTTGAATATTCACATATATATATGCATTATTTTTATAATGTTTAAATCATTTCCTTTACTGTCTGTAACCTTTATTAAGTATATGAAATTATTATAATATTTTATTGTATCTTCATTTTGTTCTATGTTCAAATTGTATCATTGTAATTTTTAAATTTGCATATGTATATGTGTTACAAAAGATTATATATATGTTGATTAATTTTTATTTTACGCTTGAAAGACTTCTTACTTCGAAGTCTCCTTCGTATAAGACTTATATTCCGAAGGGGAGATAAATCGGCTGGCGCGAAAAACATTAGGGGAGATAAATCGCGCGTCCGCTCTGTCTTAACGCATTATAATTCTTGCATGCTATTTTATTCTCGTTATAAATTTTTAATGTACCATGAGCAGTTATATGCATATTGATTGTCTTTTCTACATAGGCTTTGTCAAATGGATTAAAATAATTTTAATACCTGAGAATAATTGTTCTTATATGCACATGTTCTCTCCTTTAATTTTTATTAATTAGTTGCATGTCTCTTATTAATTTATTACTATTCGTTGGCTGATTCAATACTGTCTCTTCTAAAGTTATATTCTTATATTCATTCTCTTCATTTATGACTCTTATTCTCTAGGCCGTATACTAAGCTGGATGATGCAGCTACGCATGACGCTATGCACACCGGATGAAGGGGAGATAACGAATCATGCGAGGCTGACCTTGGTCGAGCATTATAAGGCTCTTATAATTTTTGCATGAGACAAAGAGTTAAGTATAAAATTTATTCATTTATTCTTATATTCATTTCTTATTGACCTTAATAATTTTGAAATATCATACAAGTCGTTTAGCATATAATTTCGTTATGAATTTATTAATATTAATTATTAGTTTTATTTAAGATCATTTATTATTCTTTATTAAATTTATTTTCAGACAATTAGACGACCACGACTGCGAGTATAGGCCTTGGCGTTACTACACTACGCAAAAAAATTAGGGGAGCACTTTAAAAACTGCAAATTTTGTCGATTTTCAGAAACCAATATCTCGACTTCCAGGAATCGCAGGACATTGTTCTTTAGCGTGTTTTGAAGAGTAAGGCCTCTACTTTAAGAAGGCCTAAGTGAGATTTTTCGTCCCATTAAACTGTTTTTTTCACGAAAACCAAAAGCAAAGAGTGTTTGAGTCTTGAAAATGTTATGACATTGCAGCATTCCATGGGCAAAGCAACAACGAGGCGAAAAACGACACCACATTAGTTTTGAAGCCGAAAACATCCTCTTTAAAATGGCATAAAGAAAATTGTTCTAACTTGCCTAGGAGCTGAATTATCAGGTTCCAAAGTAGACCCTGTTTTTTGCAAGATTTTGATCGAGTACCGCCGGCATTCGCATTATCCGATGTGCACAAGGAGGTTGCTCGGTCGGAGTTTGCACATCATTGTGTGTGTGTGTGTGTGTGTGTGTGTGTGTGTGTGTGTGTGTGTGTGTCACATCGGAGATAAGGACCCCACGGTTCGTCACTCCCATGGTATTTAATGACTCCAAACCCTCTCGTGTGTGTGCGTATGTGTATGTATGTGATTTGTGTGTGTATGTGTATGTGAGTGAGTATTTGAGTGTGTGTATGGGTAGGTGGACGGGTGGTTGTGAAATGCGGATGGGTGGGTAGGTGTATGTGCGCATACTACTCAATATGAGGTATTCCCGCCCCTTCGGCGAATCACCTCAAGCAGTCTATTCCTCATACTGATACATCTACTGATTTCATCTTGAGGAATTTCCTGCCAAATCTCTTGAAGAATTCTTTCGAGTTCTGCGAGCGTCGTTGGCTGCCTTGGATAATCTCTCAACCGACGACCCATCAAGTCCCAGACGTGTTCAATAGGATTCAGGTCTGGGCTTACTGCTGGATGATTGAGAACCGTGATATCGTGATCCTGTAGAAACTGTCTTGTCAGCGCAGCGTTATGAGGACGAGCGTTATCCTGCATAAGAATAAAATGGTCTCCAATTATTTGCCGGAAGGGTACAACTTCTGGCCGAAGAACCTCATCGATGTATCGGGCTGCTGTCAAACCCGGAGGAGGAATTACCACTAAGTTTGTACGTTCAGTCATTGTGATTCCTGCCCAAATCATAATCGAACCGCCATTAAACGCTCGAACTGTTACGACACAGGCACGATCGAATCTTTCATTACGTCGACGCCAGACACGAACTCGTCTATCATTAGTATAGAGGCAAAAACGAGATTCGTCCGTGAAAAGAACTTGTCTCCACTGTCTCTGAGTCCAGTCGATATGAGTCCTTGCATATTCCATCCGAGCTTGCTGATGAGCAGCCGTCAATCTCGGCACACGCGCTTGGCTTCGTGACCTCAGGTCAGTTTCTCGCAGGCGATTCCGGATGGTCTGATCGCTCATAGGCCGATCCTGAAACAACTGGGCTCTAATGTAACCAGCACTTACTGTACGTTCTCGTACAGCCATATTAACAATATTACGATCTTCCCGAGCGGATGTCATACGTCTACGACCTTGACCTCTTCTTCGTTGGTAAAGTCCAGTATCCTGGTAACGTATCCAAGCACGAGCTACAACAGATCGACTTACATTAAATCTGTCAGCTACGTATCGCTGAGATTTACCATCTTCCAACAAAGCGATTACCTGTGCCACTTCATTTTCGCTAAGATGTCTCATTTTTGCGTAAGATGTACAATTTCTTGTGTCAAAGATGTATGCCGAAAACAAAAAAATTTAAGTACTGTAATTGTTCGGGATATGAACTCGGGATTTTTTGTTTCAATACATAGCACTTTTATTGCTATCCAACAAACGCTCCTCAGCTATCTAAATTATTCCGATCACATAGAATGTAATTAACCATATGGTCCTATCTCTCTCTCTCTCTCTCTCTCTCTTTCTCTTTCTCTCTCTCTCTCTTTCCAACTTTCTTGTTACCGGCGAGCTGCTGATTACGATATGTGGTCGCAATCGCGCGAGCAACGATACACACGCGAGACTTCCTCTTTCACGTTGTTTCGCTTGTTATTCTCTATCACCGCTTTCCCGATTCGTTTACTCCTTTATGACAGAGTGACAAGACGAATTTTTGTTGACGACTGACACTCATTTGTGCACTTGTTACTCTCATCTCATCAAACAAAAAATCCCGAGTTCATATCCCGAACAATTACAGTACTTAAATTTTTTCTGTTTTCGGCATACATCTTTGACACAAGAAATTGTACATCTTACGCAAAAATGAGACATCTTAGCGAAAATGAAGTGGCACAGGTAATCGCTTTGTTGGAAGATGGTAGATCTCAGCGATACGTAGCTGACAGATTTAATGTAAGTCGATCTGTTGTAGCTCGTGCTTGGATACGTTACCAGGATACTGGACTTTACCAACGAAGAAGAGGTCAAGGTCGTAGACGTATGACATCCGCTCGGGAAGATCGTAATATTGTTAATATGGCTGTACGAGAACGTACAGTAAGTGCTGGTTACATTAGAGCCCAGTTGTTTCAGGATCGGCCTATGAGCAATCAGACCATCCGGAATCGCCTGCGAGAAACTGACCTGAGGTCACGAAGCCAAGCGCGTGTGCCGAGATTGACGGCTGCTCATCAGCAAGCTCGGATGGAATATGCAAGGACTCATATCGACTGGACTCAGAGACAGTGGAGACAAGTTCTTTTCACGGACGAATCTCGTTTTTGCCTCTATACTAATGATAGACGAGTTCGTGTCTGGCGTCGACGTAATGAAAGATTCGATCGTGCCTGTGTCGCAACAGTTCGAGCGTTTAATGGCGGTTCGATTATGATTTGGGCAGGAATCACAATGACTGAACGTACAAACTTAGTGGTAATTCCTCCTCCGGATTTGACAGCAGCCCGATACATCGATGAGGTTCTTCGGCCAGAAGTTGTACCCTTCCGGCAAATAATTGGAGACCATTTTATTCTTATGCAGGATAACGCTCGTCCTCATAACGCTGCGCTGACAAGACAGTTTCTACAGGATCACGATATCACGGTTCTCAATCATCCAGCAGTAAGCTCAGACCTGAATCCTATTGAACACGTCTGGGACTTGATGGGTCGTCGGTTGAGAGATTATCCAAGGCAGTCAACGACGCTCGCAGAACTCGAAAGAATTCTTCAAGAGATTTGGCAGGAAATTCCTCAAGATGAAATCAGTAGATGTATCAGTATGAGGAATAGACTGCTTGAGGTGATTCGCCGAAGGGGCGGGAATACCTCATATTGAGTAGTATGCGCACATACACCTACCCACCCATCCGCATTTCACAACCACCCGTCCACCTACCCATACACACACTCAAATACTCACTCACATACACATACACACACAAATCACATACATACACATACGCACACACACGAGAGGGTTTGGAGTCATTAAATACCATGGGAGTGACGAACCGTGGGGTCCTTATCTCCGATGTGACACACACACACACACACACACACACACACACACACACACACACAATGATGTGCAAACTCCGACCGAGCAACCTCCTTGTGCACATCGGATAACGCGAATGCCGGCGGTACTCGATCAAAATCTTGCAAAAAACAGGGTCTACTTTGGAACCTGATAATTCAGCTCCTAGGCAAGTTAGAACAATTTTCTTTATGCCATTTTAAAGAGGATGTTTTCGGCTTCAAAACTAATGTGGTGACGTTTTTCGCCTCGTTGTTGCTTTGCCCATGGAATGCTGCAATGTCATAACATTTTCAAGACTCAAACACTCTTTGCTTTTGGTTTTCGTGAAAAAAACAGTTTAATGGGACGAAAAATCTCACTTAGGCCTTCATAAAGTAGAGGCCTTACTCTTCAAAACACGCTAAAGAACAATGTCCTGCGATTCCTGGAAGCCGAGATATTGGTTTCTGAAAATCGACAAAATTTGCAGTTTTTAAAGTGCTCCCCTAATTTTTTTGCGTAGTATATTATGTAGTGCCTTTACTCTATTCTTTCGTAAGTATTTCCTTTGAGACAATTCGACCATGCATATTCTACATTGAAACTTGCATAGGTACTTTTATGAAAGATATTTATTAATTTTATATTCGCGCTTTATATTCATCTTGTAAGATTGAATTATTAAGATTTATGTTTTCTAAAAAGCTCACGTATAAGTTCATGCGTATTCGCTTTTGTTCAGTATTTTGTATTTCAAGCTAATTTTATATTTGAAATTGTCAATGTAATAATCGTTCTTTAATTGGCTTAAACGATGCTTCTACAGAGTTATTAAAATTATAATTACCTTGTCAGTATATATAGATTGAATAATTCATTCTTTTCAGATGGAGCTTTGCATGTACGTTGGAAGGAGACTATATATGCGTCAGTCTATACTATAGTACTTCTATAGAAAGCGATGAATAATATATAAGTAAGCATAAGTATTTTCTCTTTTATTTATTTGGCTCAACAAAATGATTTAAACAAAATGATTTACTGTCATCGGGAGTTATTTTATAATTACTTCTAAATAAATAAATCAATATATTGGTATGCATTGATTTTTAATTCCATTATGTATTTCCTTTATAAATATTGACAACAATGGTCAGGTTCATTTTGTTGTTCCTTTAGTTTGTGTATATATATAATCTAATTCTATTATGTGTCTGGCTATGCGGTTAGTTCTACTAGTTATACGATTTTATTTGTTGAATATATATATAATAACGAAAGAATTAATCATGATTTAATATGTATATATTGAATAAAATATGAGTTGAATAATATTTGATTATTGAAATAAGGAAAGAAATAGAAAAGTAAAGAAAGAAAAATTTATGCTTATAATATTTTTTGTTGCGGGACGTAACACCTCCCCCCTTAAAAGAACAAAATCCGATTGTTTTCGGAGGATTTTGTTTATAGAGGTTAGACGTGTTGTTCTAGATGATTGATGTGTTCCCTTAGGTGAGAATAAGTAACAGGCGTATTTACGTTTTCGGTGTTCCTCTCTGTGTAAGGTCTGGTCATCCTAGGTGCGGGAGTAGGTTGAAGGATGTCCATTTCTGGCGGTGCAGATTCAATGGTTGCTGATCGGTTTGGCTCCCTGTTGAGAGGTGGTCTTTCGGAATTGTTTTCCTTTTTCTGTCTTCGAGAATCTCGTGCCAGGTGTAGTAGTAGATTTGCAAGTGAGCTCCATATTGCTCCAAGTAGATGAAAACTGCATCCATATACGGTGTGCAGAGCATAGCCATGGATAATTGTGTCAATGGCTAATTTAATTACTCGGATGATCATGAATATTCCCACGATTCCGGCAGTGGCTGAGCCGAAATTAATGAATCCTTGCCAGATTCTTGTGGCGGTACTCTCCACAATTTTATTTAGAAAGTTTTCGTCAAGAAGGTTATATACTGATATACCTTCAGTATTCATGGAATGTCCAGTCAGTCCTCTTGCTACGGCGTTGAGTAAAGCTGGTCTTTCTGCGGGAAACATAATGTGGTTCCGTAATTTTTCCAAATCAGCATCAGAGTATATGCCGCTTACAGCGAGTGGTCCTGGGGTTAAATATCTCCATGACAATGCTGCCATAGGTTTTAGCTGATCAGGTGCTAGTTGCCTGATTTGTATTTCGGGTGTTATTTGTACCCATGTAATTTCGATTCTGTATAACGTGGGTAGTTCAATACTACATTCACGTTCGATTCCGATTTTGGTAATGATTCTGGATTTTGGTGTGAGAAAGAAAGATTCATTACGTACGGTAATCGGGAGTTCTGTATAACATTTTTCCGTTCTTCTCACTTTTACTTCCACAGGTATACATTTTATTATTTGCACGGCCTCTCCAGTGGTGACGGCCATGTATCCTGGTCCTTTCATGAGTCTATATGCAAATTCGTCAGGTTGCAGGGTTGCAAAAGATAATGCGTTCATTATCACTTGTCTTTCCAGTTCACATTTTTGCGATATAACATTATTGTATAGAGAAGTCATTTGTTGTTTGACATGTTTTTCAATATACACAAATTTCGAATTCATATATGTAAATATGTCGAGGTTATTAACAGGAATGGTTCCTCGGCTGGTGAATGTATTTCCAGGTTTTGCTTCTAAGATGAATAGTTTCGGATGTTCCGTTCGAAGAAGAGTGTATCCACACAGAGGTAACTCTGTCGTTTTCATGAGGGCGAAAGTAATATCTTGAGTCACCAAGCTATAGATGACTGGGGAATCTGCTTCGGAAACATCTTCAGTGATTTTATTTGCAGGTCCTTCATACAGTACGTCATACTGATGAAAGTTGCAGGTGGTGGTTGGTATTGACTTCCAATAACTATGTCCATCGTCAGCATCCAGACAGAAGCCATCGATGAGATCACAGGTGGTTCCAGATTTTAGTTTAATTTTTCCAGTATTTAATTGTATGGGAACATATGAAGATTTTAAAGAAATCTTGACGGAGGCTTGTACGACTACGTCATCCCATGTTCCGTATGGATCATTATATTGTGTTCCCTTGCAATAACCATCAACTTGTATGCGTCCAGCAATGGTTATGCTTCTGTACGTTGTCTGATTGACTTTGATGCCAGTGATAAGACTATTATCTCCGAGAGATAGTGTTCCGTCTTGAAGCATTCTAAGGCATTGCATGTATCCAACTTCTTGCACATAATCGGCTCGTCCGTTATGAACAGCAGAAATGTGTGAGTGCATGCCACAATGGTATATGTTTCGAGAAATTTCAACCTTACATTGTATTACTTCAGTGTGACTATAATCTGATAATTGTAAGAGTTGAATGTGGATTTCAGTTGTATTAGGTTTCTTTATATTTAATTCGCATTCTCCCACATCAAGTAGAGAAACGGCTGTTACGTTTAGGTGTTGTCCACCGCAATCGAATCCAATTAGAGCGGCAGTTTTGCTCAGGAATAATATTAGGGTTAGAAGTATCATGCTGATTTCTGTAATAATTACAAATTCAAGTAGATGTAAATATTCAGTATATTATATAATTTGAATAATTACATAGTTACCATTTCTTTCCTTTTACATATGGTTATATAATGTATTTCTACATGTATAATTCTACGAGTATAGTGGTTATATAAATGATTATAATATGTGTGTATAATATTCGATTGAATACATATATATACTTATATTTCCAAAGGCTATTATAGGGCCTTTCATATTTATTTCATTGTTTAATGTTTTTTTTTTCCTTTTTTTTTTCATATTTTATTATACGTATATAATTGTAAATATATATATATTCAAGTATATGGACTTGTGAGTATATATATTTTGTGAGTATATTGCATAAGTATATAGATTTAATATTTATATGATTTTGTAATACTCGATTGGTTAGATGTGCATATATATATAGACATACATATGGGTATACAAAGTTATTATTTTACTTATTTGTTATTATTATTTATATTTTTTTTTCGTTCTTTTCTTTTGTTAATTTTCTTGCATAATAGATATATAATTGTAGGTATGTGTATGTATATATATATGATTATCATAATGATTATTGATAGATGATTATATATTGATGTATATGTTTTCGCTGAAGCGGGAATTGACCGTATAATTACTATTTAGTCAGAAAACATTTCGTCTAATATCTCAGGATCGTTAGGATCAATTCCAGTTTCTAGCGCAGCATAGTCTATTTCTAAAGTATTGGATACTACGGATATTCCAACTATCGTTCGATACAACTGTTCCTTTTTTGCTTCGTGAATTTTTCGTACAAATTGAAAGTATGCTTTAATACAGGTATCGCAGTTGAAGAGAATTTGTTTCTCTGTACATGAAAATTCTTTACAGTTGGCGCATTTCCGGTTTGGAACATTACCGTATTGAAATGAATGCGTATAACGTGTAACTACTCGATTATAGATAGCGGGGTTATAACAGTTAGTACATACAATATATGGACTTTCAAAATTTAATACATCATGTGTCATTATTTTGACGCATTGTATATAAAGAGAGTTAAAAATTGAGTCATCTAGAAATGGATGTGCAAGCGGTTTTGTTTTAAAATGTGGACACATTTCCTTTATGCATAGATTCCTTGTTTGTGAGTTCTACAAAAAGCAAAGACATTTAAGTGGCCAATGTCTCTTCCTTGGTTTCTTTCGAATATTGCTCTTTCCATGTACGAATATACACAATCATTGCATTCAAATATCGGACGCTTGAATTCTAGGGAAGAATTGCAGTACTCACATTTAGGAAAGCTTATATCTCCGTATGTTACCCAGTGGCAAACAATTAAAGCAGCTTTTTTCCTTAATTGTCGCAACCTGTAACACGCGCAACACATATAGGTACTTTTACGACTTTTCTTTCCTATGAATCTCCGATAAAATATTACCTTTTTACATTCAGCTTTATGAAAATTTGACAGGTGTGGAATAAGATCGTGTATAGGGTGACTGCAGGAAGGCTCGTATATATCGTTCATTTTAAATTTCAACAACTCCTGTTAAAGTTAAATTCCAATGCTTGCTCGGTTTGCAAGTAGTAAATCAGGCACTTCCTACACTCAACGAGAGGGGTACATAGAGCTATATATCTATCACACATACAGCATCTAATGTTATAAAGGATACGGGGAGGGAAATAGGAAACGTGATGATAGATTGCAAGTTGCAGGGGTTTGTTTTCATAGAATGTGCAAGAATGGCAATAATAGCGATCATTGGAGGGACAGAAAAACCCATTCAATTCTTCATGCAATAGCTTTGAAAGATTGTAGAGGGTTTGATCGGATAGTATTTTAGGCAAGACTTCCATTCGATCGGTTCAATGAAAGTTCTCGTTCTCGCTCTCCTGCTAAATAGAGCAGAAGACACTGTCGGCAATCAACTAGAGGGGTTATGATAGATACACTGCATTCACAAACACAGCATTTAGATTCAGTAATATCAGAAAAGTCTTCAGAAACACTATGGTATTTCAGCTGAGTTTCCGTAATTTCAAAACGTTCTGCACATGAAGGGCAGTAATATTTATAGTCGTTTGACAAGTATGCATCGAATACTTCATGCACTACATGAGATAGAGTATCTGGATTTTCCTCAGAAGACATATTTAGGGAAAATAAAATTTAGCTGGAAGGTCCGACTTCGCTTATCGAGAGGTTGGAAGGATGAGTGATTCGGAATATTTCTTCGATGTTCCTTAGACAAATCGTGCAATCAGAAATTGGTCGAATAATAGTAATAGGACGTTGGCAATAAGAACAGATGGTTCTATAAGGATGAGGGGCGATAGAAATTATATGTGTATCGATTGGTAAGAATGACCGTTGAGAAATAGGCGTTTGTAACAGACAAAAGCAAGCACAACAGTAATGATTATGATTGTTTAAATTTAAATAACCATGTAATTTTATACACAAAGCATTAAGCGGAGGTGTTTGAGACATTGTAGGACATGGTCTCAGAAAGAAGGCTAATAGAACGAAAATTGAAGAATAAGAATGATCATGAAGAAATATATACATATATTTATATACGTATGTGTATGATATTACACCTTATTCTACGAGGTCTACTTCGAAGATTTTAAGAGCTAGTGGATATCTTAAACAATCGACGTGAATTGACGAAGCTTCTAATGAACGGATAAGTTCACTTATTTTCCGAACGCACGCTAGGCAATCATCAATTGGCCTGGTCGCGATGACTACGACGCCACAGGAAGAACAGTAGCTGTCTCTTGCGACGTGACTGTTGATGAATAAGTGCTGGTCTAAAGGCCGATATTGTTGGCGAATAATATTGGTTTTGAGTTGAGAGTAGCACTCGTTGCATAAATTTGTCTCATCCAGGAGACAGATAGCTCCCTTTACGTATGCACAATGTGCGAATAAGAAATTGTCCTTTATAAGGTGCAGGTCTTTCGACTGAGGCTGCGGTCGAGTTGGCTGCCTATGCCAAAGCATCTGTAACAAAGATTGTAATTTTATTAATTCATCCCGGCTGGAGATGAGACATTTTAAGCTTGTTCATGTGCACGACTTTTGTGTGTTTTCCAATTTTAAGTTTGACATTATTGGGAGGTAAAATTTCGATAATTTCATAAGGTCCAGTATATTGGTCAGAAAATTTCCCTTTCTGTGGTTCTTTCAATAGGAATACTTGCATTCCTACTTGAAGTGTTTGTTGTTTTATTGCTCGGTCGTAATATCGTTTACTTCTCTCTTTGGCTTGAATTAAGTTTTGTCTAGCCGATATCTGAAGGTCTGTTAATTTATTAAAAAGAGTAATTATATAATCTTGATATGTTGGTTCTACGTTTTCTTCAATGATAGGATGAGCAGAAGGTAGACGAGCTATTCGTCCGAATACTAGTTCGTATGGGGAATAATTGGTTCCTTCATGAACGCTGGTATTGTATGAGAACATAGCGAGTCTGATGTATTCGTCCCAGTTTGCTTCTCTATCTATCTGGGTTTTTAAATACTCCGTTAGCACATGATGTGATCGCTCTAATGATCCATTTGATTGAGGGTAATATGCTGTAGTTTTAAAGTGTTGAATACGAAATTTTTTCGTTAATTGTCTAATTAATGCGGATAGAAAATTTGTTCCTTGATCTGTTAATATAGCACGAGGTGTGCCGTATATACAAATAAATTCTTTTGTAAATGCATCGGCAATAGTTAACGAGGTAGCTTCTGGTAGAGGTACTGCTACAGAATATTTAGTAAGTAAATCTTGCATGGTTAAGACATATTGATTATTATGATCGGTTATGGGAAGGGGTCCCATGATGTCTAATGACAATTTATCGAAAGCAGAACCTGGTGTGTCAGTAATGACCATAGGTTGCTTATTTTTTACGCGGGTTAACTTTTTCAGCTGGCAAGCTCGACAGATTTTTATAAATTCTTGAATGTCTTTTTTCATAGTTTTCCAATTATATCGAGCGCGAAGGCGGTTATAGGTCTTCGTTACGCCTTTGTGTCCGCCATGCGCAGACGCATGATTCTCCTGTATTAGAGCTCCACGTTTTTCTAGTTCGGGCGTTTGAATTAAATTCAAACATATGGTTATGCGAATCGAAAATTCTTGTAAATATTTTTTAATTTGATTGATAATGTAAGACCACGGAAGGTCATCAAATCGTTCGGTTTTACTAAAGCTTATTGAAGGAAGTTCTATCTCAGTAATAACATCCACTAAAGAGTGAAGACAATTCTTGAGGTTTTGGGATTCTATCAAAGTTCGGTCGTTATATTTAATTGGGAGGGCAATCAGCGTATTTCCTTTAACTGTACATACTTTAGCTCTTTCGAATATTAATTCTTTGTATTTAGGGAGTAGATTAGCTTCTTGGTAGATTTTAGCTCCAGTATCATAAGGATTTCCGTTTTGATAAATGAATATGACATGATTATCTTTCTGTTGCAGGAGATTTCCACGAACTTCTTGCAAACGGGCACGACTCCAAGGAGGTGCTGGAGGGAGATCTGGTGGTTCAGATTGGTAAGGTATAATGTCATGTTCCAGAATTTCCGTATAGTCAGATTCTTCGTCTTCTTTAGAATCGGTTATTTCCTCAATAGTAATTCTATGATCTTCATTAGGTTCTTGTATGAGGGGATGATTTTGATAATTTTCTCCTTGATTTTCTGGTTCTTCAGGAACATTTGTAATTCTCCTACGTGCTCCTGTATTTCCTTGGTTAGAGCTTGTAGGTTGTTGTTCGAGTAAATTGGATTTTCCTGGTGACCGTTGAGGTCTATGTGAAAATATAGATTCGTCGGAGGAATATTCTCCTTCATCTATGAGGAATAAGGGTTGTTACGTCCCGCAACAAAAACACTTATGAATAAATTTTTTCTTTTATTTTCTATTTCTTTCCTTAATTATGTTATAAAGAAGATTAATCTTTACTATAAAAAGAGTCTAGTGAACGTACACACTCTTATATATATCGTACTACTAATAATCTCTATAATAAAATTTCGCTATACCAGTAGACCTAATCGAAAAACCAGCTATATAGTAGTGATAGATAATATACATATATACAAATAAAATCAACAAAATGAACCTAACCACAAGTATCAGAAATTTATGGAATAAATCGTAATTAATCATTAAATAAAAGGAGAAATTATAAAATAAAGAATTCTAGAAATCATATACACATGTATATATATATCTTTATTAGTTGATTAATATAACAAAATTCAACAAAGATTCATTTTGTTAAATAAAAATAAAAGTACTAACAAGTAAAAAGAAAATAAATGCTTACAATAAACTTAAGCTTCTGTCGAAATGTAGTAAGTAGAATCAGCTATCTTCCCAACGCATATATGCGATTCATGTCCTTCGAAAGAATGCCTTTCTCCTCGTTATAAATGTATATAATTCCATCTGGAGAATCTGTGAAAAATTAATTAATATAAGCTAAAACCAATAAATTCCATTTAAACATTTTCTTCAAGCAAAAGAAATAATTGTCATCAAAAATTTAAAAGTTCTCAACAATTAATATAATAAGACTATTTTACAAAATAATGATAAAGGAAAATAATAAAATGTAATATAAACTCGGAAACTTAACCATATAAAACAAAATCAATATAAGAATTTAATTTATATACTTGAACCCAATAAAATTCATATATAAATAAATTTAACAAATACTCTTTACATTTCACGATATACATATAATAAACAATAACATTTTATAAAGAATTAAAATACTAAGTATAAAATCAATACATATGATATAACTAATTAATAAAATGAATAATTATATGAATACTAGACATCTTTATTAACAATATTATTAAGTAGCTGATAGTCTGCATGAATAATCAAAATTATCAATAGTCATTAAGGAATATCCATGAAAATTCAAATACGAATATAAGGTATAAACCATTAACTACATATATAATATATGTGAAATACACTCAATAAAGTTTCGTAAAACGAATATTTAAAAATAAAATACTTAATTCAACATCAGTATGTTGACGCCTTCTCAAATCAATGTAATAAATTTTAACAATTCAATTAGAACATTGTCTGAGTAAATTAAAAATTAAAATAACAATTAAATATCTCGATATAACAAGCAATTTTGATCTCCAGGAAACTCAATAAACATTTCATATAAAACCTATACACATATATACAATAAATGTAAATTTTATTCAGTTAAATGATTAATTTAAAATTTCGAACAATAAATATTAATATAAATATATTAACCAAAGAATGAATTTAACACTTACATCTTTCATTACAAGAACAGTATTCATAAAATCCTAACTGGTAGAGATCAATTGAAATATTGAATAATAGTATATAGCAATTCTCTTTTCAAAAAGACCATTTTGATTCTGAGAACCTGTAAAAGAAATAAAATAATTAATATACATATTAAAAATAATAATTATTATTCTACATGGACATTATTGAAATAAATGAAATAAAGAAAATAACTACTCATTCAAAGATTCAACATTTTAAATAATTAATTAAAATAAAATAGAAGACTTTTAATTATACGATCATTTTAAATTAATGATTTTATCAAATATACTTATATATACATATATATCATAAGTAATTTATTATGCAAAAGTTAAAACTAATAAATCAATAATAAAAAATTATAGAAAATAAAACTATTGAACAAATAATATACACGTATGTAAAAATATAACATATGGTAGTAACAAAATTTATAATTGAATCAACTAATTATGCAACAAAAAGTATTTCGGCATTAATTCAATTAAATATAATAAATTCAGTATCGCAAGAATAATAAGTTAATTAAATAACTATCTAATAATTTAAATCAATCTCACTTAAATATCAAATAAAATGTCTCTCGGAATAAATATCTATATGTGGTATAGTCATCCATAATCCCAGCGCTGTTTGACTTCAAATAATGATATCTGAAAAATATTTAATAAAAGAATAATATTTGTTCATAATCACACAAAAATACTATAAATAATAATAAAACGAACAAACAAATTAATTAATAACCAAATGAACATTAACAAAATAAATAAAGAATTAAATAATGAATTCATGTGTATATTAAAAATTAAAAACTAAGAAAATATAGAAAAAACTCAATATTAAAAACGAGACTATAATTATACAAAAATAAATATATATATACAATTAAATAAGAAAGCAAAAATCAATTAAAATAAAAATTCATACTTAACTCTTTGTCCCATGCAAAAGCCTCTTAAAAGACGTTCAATGCCAACATTGCGTGTCTCGTTATCTTCCCTCTGGCATGTATGATTTCATCCTATGACTTCACCCTCTGATTCAACGCGAGAACTGTAACAAAGAAATTATAAGTGAGAAATAATATCGATCATATAATAACACAATAAAAACTAATAAATTACTAATTATCCATAAGAATTATTATTAACAGCAAAAATATAAACCCGTGCATTCTAAATATTATTTTCAAAATAATAAATACATCGACAATAAAATAATTCAATAAGACAAATTAATAAACGACACACTTTATTAAAATCATGCATTAAGAAATTAAATTTATTTTTTTTGATCTACCGACACTCATATAATAACCAGATATAAAAATAGATGATAAATAATTTATAAGTCTATCTCAAATATAAATGATAATAAATAATAAAATAAATAAATTTAATAAAATAAATTCAATAATGAATAACTACAAATAATACAATATTATAATTAAAGAAATCATTTAATAAATGTAAAATTCTATACTCACGCTTTATTATATAGAAAATATTCAAGGCCTCTTAAAGATCAACCTTTGCACATTTAGTGAGCGTGACATTAATTGTATTACCCAGTTTGAAACACCACCCAAAACAATAGAATTATAAATGAGAGAAATAATAATATAACTATAATACTAAAATATTATAAAATAGTTAACAAATATGAATGATTTAATAAATCAAGAAAACTCGTACAAAATTATACAATAAAGCGTTACTTAATGAATATAAATTAAATAAGAAAATAATGAATAAACATATATACAAGTTTATATATATACATATATATAATATATATAAAACCTAATAATAATTAATATTTCAGAAGAAAATCTATTGCGTGAATAATTCAGCATGCAATTTATAATACAGTCTATAGGCATTGTGCGAAAGAAAGGCACTCTTATCTCCCCTCATATTTTTCTGCGCCGACCGCCTTATCTCCCCCTTGGTAAGCGAACCAAGACAATAGAGAACTTCGAATAAAGAAATTAAAATAAGACTTTGAATTAACTTCGAGTAATAAACTTCTCTTCACACGAAATAAAATTTATAATATTCATAATTATTAATATTTAGACTTTATAAAACTTCATGTAACATATATATATATATATATATATATATATATATCATTCGAAAGATATAATTCGAAATTTATTATTTAAACAAATTAATTCATGCATATATATATATATGAATAATTAAAAGAATATTATTCTGTATGAATGAAATTATTAAAGACTATTAGAGCGTCATAAATAAGTCCGGCGTACCGTCTTATCTCCCCTATTTCTTTGTTATCTCCCCTTCAAAATGCGACGTCTCAAGACCAAGCGCACTCGAAATAATAGCACGAGAATAATAGCATGCATAAAGCTGTTCTCAATTTTATTAATATTAATGAATAAAAATCTTAATTTATTTTCACAAATCAAATTTACATATACATAAATAACAAAGATGCAAAGCATATGTATATGAATATTACTAATAATTATTCAATTATTAAGGTCTATTAATTTAACATTTATTATGTATACATTATAAATAATTTTTCTTTTAAATAAATAAATTTATTAAATAAAAAAGAATAAATGCACACATACGTATATGCATATACATATATATATATTTATGTATATATATGTATCTTTATTAAAAGAATAAAATTATTGAAATAAAATTATTGCATGCAATTATTGAATGCGAAATTATAAAAGTATAAGAATAGTATTTACCGAGTGACTCAGTTATCTCCCCTATTGTTCTCTTATCTCCCCTTCATCCGGTGCAGCTGCGCTCCGAGCTTATCTCCCCTTCATCCGGTCGCCGCATTCCTTTCTTTGTCCGCTGTGACAGATTAAAATAATATTATAATTTCGAACTCCTAGCGTTAATAATTATTATTCTTCATTATAAAATTATTATTTTATGATCAACGATTATTACTAACAATTTATAATTATATTATGCAATTAATCTTTTATAAAATTATGTTAAACACATTATTTTTGTTAATAACAATGTAATTACAATGATTTGAAGCACCGGAATTTGACGATATTATTAATAATTATTTTTTATATTATTACACAATAGTTAATGATTACTTTTAAACAAAGCATTTTACAAAGATTATTCATGTCTTAAATGATAAAGAAAAATTCACTGGTTCAAAATATATAAATATATATATATTGCAAAAATTCTGGAAGCTAATAAATTATTGTAAAAGGACTTACCGTTATAATTATATGAACAATGTCTCGACGCACAAGCACAACTGACAGCTCCGCGGTCCCCCACTACGTACCGCGCGCCCACTACGTCATAGCGCGCTTGAAGAAGAGAGACAGCACTAGCAACGGAACAGCCAATGCGCTTCTCTTACCACCTCTAACGCCTGCTTCTTACCATCTCCAACGCCTGGAACAGAAGTGGGAATCGACAGTATTTCAAGGAGTGAACCACAGACCGCAGTCGCTAGTTACAGTCCACAGAGAGTAGTTGCAAGTTGCATGCGCCGTCTTGTGCGCGCTTTTCATTCAGTCAGTCATTAGCAGTCAAGCTCACCGGACACATACATAATAAGAACTTAGTCGCGATTCTAATTTTTCTTTTGAGACTTAGTCTCTAGATATAATAGAATTGTATAACAAATAGTATTCAAATAAAAGTGATTTTTACTCACCATCTCCAATCTTCTGCCAACTTCTTGAATCGCCCTGTCACTTCTCCAAATCTCCACCGAGGTAGAGCAGTTTTGAGAAAGAACAGCGGTCCTCTTGTACATCTGCGAATTCCATCAACCGGTAAGTAATAAAAATTCAACAATCAACTAATTATTTCTTTAAGAACTCAATTTTAATCTTGCATGACAACTCAACTATTCTTACTACTTTAATAATTTTTCCTGAACCATACCTTATCATTGCACAGACTTTTAGTTTTCTTTGTGATTGAAATTCCAATTTCAACCGGTCCTCAGTATTAAATACTTAGAGCGTAGCGCCGTTCTGGTCAGTCACTTGATGTGCATTGGGTAGCATACTACTCCTCTGCCGTTTTCATAAAGAGATTCTTTTGAAGGATTTCTTTATGGACTCTGAGCCGCTGTGACGGGACGTCTTGCACATCGATACTCGACCTCGAATGAAAGACTGGCTCTTAGAGGATCTGTCGAAATAATAGATTTTATGCACTGGCTTATAATTTAACTATTAAAATATTCAATTAATTTTATACTTACTTAATATAAGCCAGCCGTTTTTATATTTACGTCATTCAGTGACATAGTCTGTATCCATATATCCCCTCCAGTCTAGACACTTCTGATCGAACCTGAGAATTTTAAACAAAATTAACAATTCATAATTATCATTCAATATATTTATATACACATTTTAACAATTTTAATACGAAAACATATACTTCAAATATTATGAATATGTCGAACAATTTAATGTATTAAAACTTTATTTTACTATTCTCTTTTATATCATTGGTTCAATATTTAATTCGTATTTTTACTTACCCTGACGCTTTCTCTTCCGAATATCCTACAGACTCCATTTTTCAACCTCAACTATGTTCTCGTATTCTTATTAAATCAAACATCCAACTCATTTATTTTATTTTATTTTCTTAACAGGACATACACACTGAGAGTGTATATTTTTATCCTTTATTAATCTAAATTACTACATCATC
Source organism: Camponotus floridanus (assembly GCF_003227725.1). Classification (NCBI taxonomy): domain Eukaryota; kingdom Metazoa; phylum Arthropoda; class Insecta; order Hymenoptera; family Formicidae; genus Camponotus; species Camponotus floridanus. The sequence continues at coordinate 44,399 of NW_020229461.1, read as the reverse complement.
GTAAGTAACTATCATACTTAACAAACTACCGTTAACACGCACATTTCCATACTAAAATGAACCACCTTTGTAGATGGTAAATTCACGTAGAGTTGATCAGATAACCAATAGAATCTCGGTTCGCGAAGGACGCGTCCGTAGGCGTGAACAGATTCGCCAACGATTTATAAGGAGCGGCGTAACCATTCCTCGCCAGCTTTTTGTAGATGTCGATGACATCCCTATAGAAATTGAAACCGCAATCAATAACCACGAGGAATCGGAATTCGAGCTATTATTCGCACCTCTCTCTCTGGATCCGTCGGAGATTCCAGAAAATCACGAACACGACCCGCTTGAGGAACCCAGCAACGAACTTAACAACGACATAGCGGAAATCGATTCCGATAATCTTAGTGAATGCTCCACAATCATCCTTGATGAAGTAAACTCAGAAATTTTATTCAGCGCATGGGAAAGGAATGCTGAAATTCATTCGTCAAGAGAAATAAGTATACAAGTTTCACCGCCATCTACTCCTCAAGACTCTCCCCCATCTTCTCCCGTACTATCACCCTTGTGGCCAGGCTACATGCCACCGAGTTACTCCCCATTGACTCTCGAAGACATCGAAGAGTTTGAAAGATCAAATTTACAACGAGAAGTCGAGCCCTTATTCTCAGATGAAGAAGAAGCTGACAGGCTCGCCGATATGCAAGTGCCTTAATCGAATCACTCGATAGGTCCATTGCCGAAGACGAAGAGTAAAATCTCTAAACTGTATCAATAAATTTCTACGTTTTCCATATACATATATTCTATGAAAAAAAATAATCTATACACACAAATATATACCACAAATGTATTTATTAAATTGTTAATAATAAAAATATAAACATATTATATATTTTCAAGAACAAATTGAGTCAGGTTCAATCTACTTAGAGTTTATTTCCAGTCGTCAATCCTCTCACATAAAGAAGCGAAATACTCTATCTCTCGGCGTCCCGGGGTATAGCCGGCTTAGCAGGTTGCCCTAGAAAATAAATTGAGAGATAACCTCTGATCGAATGAAATAAAATTTAGTTAGCCTAAATTAGAGTTCGAGACGTAACAGGGTGCTGTCGCGTCTACGGGTGGATTTCTGGATAGAGCATCAGCATTATAATTTAGAGTTCCTTTCTTATACTGAATTTCATATTGATATTCTGATAATTTTGTTCTCCATTTCCATAACCGTGAGGAAGGATCTTTTATTGAATGTAACCATACTAATGGTTTATGGTCAGTGATGATAGTAAATAATCTTCCATATAAATATGGCCTAAAGTGGTTCACACAATAGATAATTGCTAAACATTCTTTTTCTATAGTAGAATATTTTTGTTCAGCCGAATTTAAAATTCGAGAAGTATAGGCAATGGGTAGATCTTTTCCTATGGTGCCTTGACTAAGTACTCCTCCTACTGCATATCCAGATGCGTCGGTAGTTAATATGAATGGTTTGGAAAAGTCTGGATATTGTAAAATTGGTTCTGAACATAATGAATTTCTTAAAATATCAAATGCGTCGGTTTGTTTCACTGTCCAGTCGAATCTTCTATCTTTCTTCAGAAGATCTGTTAATGGTTTTGCAATCTTAGAGAAATTAGGTATAAATCTTCGATAATAACCGGCTAGTCCTAGAAATTGTTTAATATTTTTTGGATTCTTTGGAGTAGGAAAATTCATAATTGCTTTTATTTTAGCTGGATCTGGTTTAACTCCGTCAGATCCGATTATATGTCCCAAGTACATGACTTCTCGTCGTAAGAATTCACATTTATCCGGCTGTAATTTTAAATTAGCAGCTCTTAATCTTTGCATCAGTTTTTCGAATTTATTCTCGTGTTCTTGTAAGGATCTTGCGTATATAACAATGTCATCCATGTAGACAAATAATTCGTTGCCTTGTAGTCCGGAAAGTACATTATCCATTAATCTTTGAAATGTTGCAGGAGCATTTTTAAGTCCGAACGGCATCCTTTTAAATTGATAATGTCCGTATGGTGTGGAAAATGCAGTCTTATGTGCGTCTTGTGATGCCATAGGTATCTGATGAAATCCAGAGGCCAAGTCTAATATCGAAAAATACTTTGCGGACCCAAGTTGATCTAATATATCTGTTACGTTAGGTAGAGGATATGCATCTCCTATAGTTTTTTCATTAAGATTTCTGTAATCAATCACCATTCGCCATCTCTTGTTCCCTAAGGAATCAGGCTTTTTCGGTACAATCCATATTGGAGAATTGTAAGGTGATGTAGATTGTTCGATCAAGTCTGAAGATAGTAATTCGTTCACTTGCCTATTGATTTCTTCTTTATGAATAGGGGGAAATCTATATTGTTTCACGTGGACAGGTACGTCGTTGTGAGTTGGAATGTAATGTTGAGCGGCATTGGTCGCTTGAAGATCTTCACTCGGAAGATGAAATTTGTCGGAATGCTTAGAGATTATTCGTCGAACATTTTCTGACTCCTCGGAGTTTAGATGTTCGAGGCGAAGAAGTTGCAAAATATCTGATGTTCTATCAGTATATGAAGATTGTGTTTGATGGAAATATAGAGGATTATCTATATTTTTAGAGAGGTCCCACAAGGGCTGATACAGAGAAATAGTTTTATTGAGATTCAGTGGCTGAGTCGATCCTTCGGAAGGCCCTAGGGTTCCGGAGGAATTATTATTACAGGTATCAAAATCTTGTAATTCTATAAATGGAACATTAAGAATTATTTCTTCCTCGGAAGTATTGAAGACGGGCATATAAGCCTTTCCATTGTTATTAGTGACGAGAGCTTCGCCGAAATATATGCCATCGACCGGTGTATGACGAGGCACGTATCCATTTTGTTTTTCGGGGTTAGCGATGTAGAAGGAACAAGGAGTAACTGTTCTCTTCCTCAGACATATTGCATTTGAAATTGAGAATGGAATCTTTGCACCTTCGTACTGTAGGTAATTGTCTTTATAGTTTAATATAACGGAACGTTCCCTCAGGAATCTGTTCCCTAAGATTCCGTCTTGTGTGAATCCAATAGAATCGGAAATGACGTAGAATTCAGACAATTTTCCAAGTATGCTTATTGAGACAGCTCCTAAAGTGACGATAATTTCAGATGCGATTCCTTGTAAACATAATGTATTAGATTCATCGAGAACGACAGTAGGGTTTAGACATTTTTGCTTGATAAGATTGAGTCCAGATCCGGAGTCAATCATGAATTTACAATCATTTATTAAATCGATAGAAGTTAGAGTCACCGTCGGTAATTCCATGGATTGTTTTGTATCATTTATTTGGCAGACTCTGTGATTTGCGACGACGTCTCTTGAGGGGTCGTTACATTGATTTTCTTTTGTATAACGTATGTTGGACGTCCTGGCTGTGGGTCGTTCCGGCTGACGTCTGTTCTCAACGGAGCGCCCTGTGCGTTTCCCGTCTCTTGAGGGGTCGTTACATTGATTTTCTTTTGTATAACGTATGTTGGACGTCCTGGCTGTGGGTCGTTGCGTTTCCCGAAGTTCCGGGTCGATTTTGCTCCAGAGACCTTCTATAGGCTAGTTTTCGACATTCTTCAATCAAATGTCCAGGAGTCTTACAGTAGCGGCAGATTTTTGTCTGGAAATTCTGTGGAGGTGGTACCTTGGCTGGGGTAACAGGATACGGAGGTTGTGAATTTACAACACCATTATTAGGGCGGTATCCAGGTCGATATCCATTGTTAACATTGTTATTTTCAGGATTTTGACGAGTGAAATTTCCGACATTATTTGAAGGATCGGCACGTGGCTGGAAATTTGGACGGAATGATGTTCTTTTACGAATGTTTTCAGCTTCTATGGTCTTGGATAACTGTATTGCTGTACTTATTCCTTCTTCGAAGTTTTTCGGTCGTTCTAATTTTACACGTACCAATAGGTCGGAAGGAAGTCCGTTAATAAAACTATTTAATGTAGTTATCTCGATAGCATCTCTGCTTCTTTCACTTATATTGCCAGATAAATCAGACTCTCCATCTATAATTGCAGTACGTAACTCTTGTACCCTTGCAATATAGTCGAATATGTTTTCATTTTGCTTCATATAAATATTTCCTAGTTCCCCTCTGTATTGATCTACCGATTTATTTGGTCCAAATATTGATTTTAATCTTTTCGTTAGTTCAAGCACGGTATGAAACTCTATCCCTTCGATGGCTGAATAAGCGTGTCCCTGTAATTTATTTATAATTAATTGAACCAAATGATATTTATGATAGGCTGGTATTAAATCAAGGGCACGTTCGCAGATTTTGCTAAAGTGAAAGACTGACATTTTGTGACCATCAAATCGAGGCACAGTGTCTATAGCATCTTTCAACCGTATTGGAGAAGGTTGATCCATGATATCAAAGTGTTGAAAAGTTGGTTGAGAGTATGATCGTTCCTCTCGAGCGTGTTGTCGTTCTTGTTGTCCTTCTCTATGAGAACTTTCCAGATTTGCAAGTCTAGAGTTTATTCTTTCAATGCAACTAGTAATTGTGTGCATAGAGGCCATCAATTGTTCTACAGCGGGCTGTTCTTGAGTTCCTGTTGTTTCTCTTTGGTTCATCTCTTCCTGCATTTTTGCTATGTGTTCGGCTTTGGCTTGTAAGGCTTCAGCTTGTTTTCTCAGTTGTCTCTCCTTTTCATTTACTTTTTGAGTTAGTATGTCGATTTCTTCGGAGGAATATTGTTTCCTAGTAGCGCCTGTGGCTACAGAACTTGCAGAGCTTGACCTTGTTTGCATAATGATCCTTTAATTTTCTTTTCTTTCTCTTCAGTTATATATATTTCCTGTCGACAATCTCCAAAGGTTTAGACTCTTTTGGCAAATCCCACCGCTGCCACCAATGAATGTTCTACATTTACCTCTTGTTACGTCTCGAGTGTTAATTTAGACTAACTAAATTTTTACTTCTCTTGATCAGAGGTTTCTCTCTCAATTTATTTTCTAGGGCAACCTGCTAAGCCGGCTTTACCCTGGGACGCCGAGAGATAGAGTCTAAGGTAACCTTCTGGGTAGGAGAGTCTTATATCGACAGTAAAATACTCTAGGTTATTTAGTCCTGACCAAATTTCTTTTATTCCTTTCAATCAGTCATGGTGATACAATGTTAAGAATTTATATATATATATATTTCTTTATATTTGTATATGAATGTGTATATTACAGGTTAATACATGTGTATACTGATTCCTTTATAAAGAGAGAATGATGTCTAAATGTGGTTTATTGGAATCATTATATTATTTTACAATCGCTTTAGATATGATCCAGGAGAGCATTGATTCTATTATTAAAATCTCCGTCGTCTTCCTCGGGATCAGAAAAGAGGGGCTCTGGTGTTCGATTTAGTGTATCCCTTTCGAATTCGTTCCAGCAGTCCTCAAGGTCCTCCAGGGGTACAGGGGAGTAACTGGGGGGCGAGTAGTTAGACCATAGGGGGGAGCTCGGGGGAGAGTATGGCAAGGGCGACACCGGGGGAGAATACGGGGATGGCACTTGGACGCCGATGTCAATCGGAGGCCTTATTTCAGCATTTCGTTCCCAGCCTCGGAGCAATGCTAGCGGTATTCTGCAATCTGCTTCCTCCAATGAAATATCGCTTGAATGTCCGTCTAAAGATTCGGTGTCCTCCTCTTCTTCTATAATAACTCCTTCGGGGTTATTTTCTTGAGCTACTTCCTGGGCAGGCTCAGGGCTCGGGTCGATAGTTAGAGGGGCGAACGAGAGGTCAAAAGGAATTTCCTCCTGATTATTGTAAGATGTTAAAATGTTAACAGGAATTTCGTCACGATCAATGAATAATCGTCGAGCGACAGGAGTTCCCGTTATTCTGCTCCTTATAACTGCTCGTCGTCTAACGCGACCTTCTCTGATGGAGAATTCACGGTTCAAGATTCGATCTACTCGTCTAGCATTAACCATCTATAATTAATTTCATTGATTGTTAATAACCACTTTATTTGAAGTTATAATTTATGAAAGGAAAGAATCTACTTACGATGATTAATTTATTCTTTTATATAAGATCGTATATGTATATTCGAGATGAGGGATCCTGTCAAAGGGATAATTGAAACAAACGTGTTAGTATGTTACCTTGTTAAAATATTTTTTTAATAGAGAATGCGTAGAGAAGAAGTGGTTGACAGATTTAATATTCATGCTTAGATCAGAGCAGCATGATATAATATTGCTATGGTTCACTGTGTAGTAACAGCGACTTTAATTTATTAATTCGTATTTCAAAATTCTAGGTTGGATCTAAAATTATCAAAGGGAAAGGATATGGGAATACAGACAATGTCAATCAATGACATGAATCAAAGCGGCTGACTTATATTTTGTGAGTATGAATTAATTGTATGTGTATTTAATTCGAAATTATAAATCAGTGCATAAAATCTATTATTTCGACAGGTCCTCTAAGAGCCAGTCTTTCATTCGAGGTCAAGTATCGATGTGCAAGACGTCCCGTCACAGCGGCTCAGAATCCATAAAGAAATTCTCCAAGAGAATCCCTTTATGAAAGCGGCAGAGGAGTAGTATGCTACCCAATGCACATCAAGTGACTGACCAGAACGGCGCTACGCTCTAAGTATTGTTACGTCCCGCAACAAAAACAGTTACGAATAAATTTTTCTTTTATTTTCTATTTCTTTCCTTAATTATGTTATAAAGAAGATTAATCTTTACTATAAAAAGAGTCTAGTGAACGTACACACTCTTATATATACCGTACTACTAATAATCTCTATAATAAAATTTCGCTATACCAGTAGACCTAACCGAAAAACCAGCTATATAGTAGTGATAGATAATATACATATATACAAATAAAATTAACAAAATGAACCTAACCACAAGTATCAGAAATTTATTGGATAAATCGTAATTAATCATTAAATAAAAGGAGAAATTATAAAATAAAGAATTCTAGAAATCATATACACATGTATATATATCTTTATTAGTTGATTAATATAACAAAATTCAACAAAGATTCATTTTGTTAAATAAAAATAAAAATACTAACAAGTAAAAAGAAAATAAATGCTTACAATAAACTTAAGCTTCTGTCGAAATGTAGTAAGTAGAATCAGCTATCTTCCCAACGCATATATGCGATTCATGTCCTTCGAAAGAATGCCTTTCTCCTCGTTATAAATGTATATAATTCCATCTGGAGAATCTGTGAAAAATTAATTAATATAAGCTAAAACCAATAAATTCCATTTAAACATTTTCTTCAAGCAAAAGAAATAATTGTCATCAAAAATTTAAAAGTTCTCAACAATTAATATAATAAGACTATTTTACAAAATAATGATAAAGGAAAATAATAAAATGTAATATAAACTCGGAAACTTAACCATATAAAACAAAATCAATATAAGAATTTAATTTATATACTTGAACCCAATAAAATTCATATATAAATAAATTTAACAAATACTCTTTACATTTCACGATATACATATAATAAACAATAACATTTTATAAAGAATTAAAATACTAAGTATAAAATCAATACATATGATATAACTAATTAATAAAATGAATAAATATATGAATACTAGACATCTTTATTAACAATATTATTAAGTAGCTGATAGTCTGCATGAATAATCAAAATTATCAATAGTCATTAAGGAATATCCATGAAAATTCAAATACGAATATAAGGTATAAACCATTAACTACATATATAATATATGTGAAATACACGCAATAAAGTTTCGTAAAACGAATATTTAAAAATAAAATACTTAATTCAACATCAGTATGTTGACGCCTTCTCAAATCAATGTAATAAATTTTAACAATTCAATTAGAACATTGTCTGAGTAAATTAAAAATTAAAATAACAATTAAATATCTCGATATAACAAGCAATTTTGATCTCCAGGAAACTCAATAAACATTTCACATAAAACCTATATATACATATATACAATAAATAATAATTTTATTCAGTTAAATGATTAATTTAAAATTTCGAACAATAAATATTAATATAAATATATTAACCAAAGAATGAATTTAACACTTACATCTTTCATTACAAGAACAGTATTCATAAAATCCTAACTGGTAGAGATCAATTGAAATATTGAATAATAGTATATAGCAATTCTCTTTTCAAAAAGACCATTTTGATTCTGAGAACCTGTAAAAGAAATAAAATAATTAATATACATATTAAAAATAATAATTATTATTCTACATGGACATTATTGAAATAAATGAAATAAAGAAAATAATTACTCATTCAAAGATTCAACATTTTAAATAATTAATTAAAATAAAATAGAAGACTTTTAATTATACGATCATTTTAAATTAATGATTATCAAATATACTTATATATACATATATATCATAAGTAATTTATTATGCAAAAGTTAAAACTAATAAATCAATAATAAAAAATTATAGAAAATAAAACTATTGAACAAATAACATACACGTACGTAAGAATATAGCATATGGCAGTAACAAATTTTATAATTAAATTTTACTCTAATATAATCAACTAATTATGTGACAAAAGGTATTATGACCTTAATTCAATTAAATGTAGCAAACCCAATATTGCAAGAATAATGAGTCAATTAAATAACTAAATAATAATTTAAATCAATCTCACCTAAATATCAAATAAAATGTTTCTCGTAACATCTTTATATGGTACAGTCATCCATAATCCCAGCGCTGTTTAACTTCAAATAATGAAACCTGAAAAATATTTAATAAAAGAATAATATTTGTTCATAATCACACAAAAATACTATAAATAATAAAACGAACAAACAAATTAAATAATAACCAAATGAACATTAACAAAATAAATAAAGAATTAAATAATAAATTCATGTATATATTAAAAATTAAAAACTAAGAAAATTTAGAAAACTCAATATTAAAAACGAGACTATAATTATACAAAAATAAATATATATATATACAATTAAATAAGAAAGCAAAAATTAATTAAAATAAAAAATTCATACTTAACTCTTTGTCCCATGCAAAATTATAAAAGCCTCTTAAAAGACGTTCAATGCCAACGTTGCGTGTCTCGTTATCTTCCCTCTGGCATGTATGATTTCATCCTATGACTTCACCCTCTGATTCAACGCGAGAACTGTAACAAAGAAATTATAAGTGAGAAATAATATCGATCATATAAGAACACAATAAAAATTAATAAATTACTAATTATCCATAAGAATTATTATTAACAGCAAAAATATAAACCCGTGCACTCTAAATATTATTTTCAAAATAATAAATACATCGACAATAAAATAATTCAATAAGACAAATTAATAAACGACACACTTTATTAAAATCATGCATTAAGAAATTAAAAATATTTAATAAAATAAATTCAATCATGAATAACTACAAATAATACAATATTATAATTAAAGAAATCATTTAATAAATGTAAAATTCTATACTCACGCTTTATTCAAGGCCTCTTAAAGATCAACCTTTGCACATTTAGTGAGCGTGACATTAATTGTATTACCCAGTTTGAAACACCACCCAAAACAATAGAATTATAAATGAGAGAAATAATAATATAACTATAATACTAAAATATTATAAAATAGTTAACAAATATGAATGATTTAATAAATCAAGAAAACTCGTACAAAATTATACAATAAAGCGTTACTTAATGAATATAAATTAAATAAGAAAATAATGAATAAACATATATACAAGTTTATATATATACATATATATAATATATATAAAACCTAATAATAATTAATATTTCAGAAGAAAATCTATTGCGTGAATAATTCAGCATGCAATTTATAATACAGTCTATAGGCATTGTGCGAAAGAAAGGCACTCTTATCTCCCCTCATATTTTTCTGCGCCGACCGCCTTATCTCCCCCTTGGTATGCGAACCAAGACAATAGAGAACTTCGAATAAAGAAATTAAAATAAGACTTTGAATTAACTTCGAGTAATAAACTTCTCTTCACACGAAATAAAATTTATAATATTCATAATTATTAATATTTAGACTTTATAAAACTTCATGTAACATATATATATATATATATATATATATATATATATATATCATTCGAAAGATATAATTCGAAATTTATTATTTAAACAAATTAATTCATGCATATATATATATATGAATAATTAAAAGAATATTATTCTGTATGAATGAAATTATTAAAGACTATTAGAGCGTCATAAATAAGTCCGGCGTACCGTCTTATCTCCCCTATTTCTTTGTTATCTCCCCTTCAAAATGCGACGTCTCAAGACCAAGCGCACTCGGAATAATAGCATGCATAAAGCTGTTCTCAATTTTATTAATATTAATGAATAAAAATCTTAATTTATTTTCACAAATCAAATTTACATATCCATAAAAAAAAAAACAAAGATGCAAAGCATATGTATATGAATATTACTAATAATTATTCAATTATTAAGGTCTATTAATTTAGCATTTATTATGTATACATTATAAATAATTTTTCTTTTAAATAAATTTATTAAATAAAAAGAATAAATGCACACATACGTATATGCATATACATATATATATATTTATGTATATATATGTATCTTTATTAAAAGAATAAAATTATTGAAATAAAATTATTGCATGCAATTATTGAATGCGAAATTATAAAAGTATAAGAATAGTATTTGCCGAGTGACTCAGTTATCTCCCCTATTGTTCTCTTATCTCCCCTTCATCCGGTGCAGCTGCGCTCCGAGCTTATCTCCCCTTCATCCGGTCGCCGCATTCCTTTCTTTGTCCGCTGTGACAGATTAAAATAATATTATAATTTCGAACTCCTAGCGTTAATAATTATTATTCTTCATTATAAAATTATTATTTTATGATCAACAATTATTACCAACAATTTATAATTATATTATGCAATTAATCTTTTATAAAATTATGTTAAGCACATTATTTTTGTTAATAACAATGTAATTACAATGATTTGAAGCACCGGAATTTGACGATATTATTAGTAATTATTTTTTATATTATTACACAATAGTTAATGATTACTTTTAAACAAAGCATTTTACAAAGATTATTCATGTCTTAAATGATAAAGAAAAATTCACTGGTTCAAAATATATAAATATATATATATTGCAAAAATTCTGGAAGCTAATAAATTATTGTAAAAGGACTTACCGTTATAATTATATGAACAATGTCTCGACGCACAAGCACAACTGACAGCTCCGCGGTCCCCCACTACGTACCGCGCGCCCACTACGTCATAGCGCGCTTTAAGAAGAGAGACAGCACTAGCGACGGAACAGCCAATGCGCTTCTCTTACCACCTCCAACGCCTGCTTCTTACCACCTCCAACGCCTGCTTCTTACCACCTCCAACGCCTGGAACAGAAGTGGGAATCGACAGTATTTCAAGGAGTGAACCACAGACCGCAGTCGCTAGTTACAATCCACAGAGAGTAGTTGCAAGTTGCATGCGCCGTCTTGTGCGCGCTTTTCATTCAGTCAGTCATTAGCAGTCAAGCTTACCGGACACATACATAATAAGAACTTAGTCGCGATTCTAATTTTTCTTTTGAGACTTAGTCTCTAGATATAATAGAATTGTATAACAAATAATATTTAAATAAAAGTGATTTTTACTCAGCATCTTCGATCTTCTGCCAACTTCTTGAATCGCCCTGTCACTTCTCCAAATCTCCACCGAGGTAGAGCAGTTTTGGGAAAGAACAGCGGTCCTCTCATACATCTGCGAATTCCATCAACCGGTAAGTAATAAAATTCAATAATCAACTAATTATTTCTTTAATGATTCAACTTTAATCTTGCATGACAACTCAACTATTCTTACTACTTTAATAATTTTTCCTGAACCATACCTTACCATTGCACAGACTTTTAGTTTTTCTTTGTGATTGAAACTCCAATTTCAACCGGTCCTCAGTATTAAATACTTAGAGCGTAGCGCCGTTCTGGTCAGTCACTTGATGTGCATTGGGTAGCATACTACTCCTCTGCCGTTTTCATAAAGGGATTCTTTTGAAGAATTTCTTTATGGATTCTGAGCCGCTGTGACGGGACGTCTTGCACATCGATACTTGACCTCGAATGAAAGACTGGCTCTTAGAGGATCTGTCGAAATAATAGACTTTATGCACTGGCTTATAATTTAACTATTAAAATATTCAATTAATTTTATACTTACTTAATATAAGCCAGCCGCTTTTATTTTTATGTCATTAAGTGACATAGTCTGTATCCATATATCCCTTCCTGTCTAGACACTTCTGATCGAATCTGAAAATTTTAAACACAAATTAATAATTCATAATTATCATTCAATATATTTATATACACATTTTAACATTCTTAATACAGAACATATGCTTTTAAAACTCTATTTCAATATTTAATTCATATTTTTACTATATTATTTTAAATCTTTAATATTTTATTTTACCCTAATTATTTTCAATACTTTGTCTTCCGAATATTTTACAGACTCTATTTTTCAAACTCAACTATACTCTCATATTTTTATTAAATCAAATATCCAACTCATTTATTTTATTTTATTTTCTTAACAGGACATACACACTGAGAGTGTATATTTCTATCTTTTATTAATCTAAAATTACTACATCATCGTAAGTAACTATCATACTTAACAAATTATCATTAACACGCACATTTCCATACTAAAATGAACCACCTTTGTAGATGGTAAATTCACGTAGAGTTGATCAGATAACCAATAGAGTTTACTCAGTTCGCGAAGGACGTGTCCGTAGGCGTGAACAGATTCGCCAACGATTTATCAGGAGTGGCGTAACCATTCCTCGCCAACTTTTCGTAGATGTCGATGACATTCCTATAGAAATCGAAACTGCAATCAATAACCACGAGGAATCAGAATTCGAGTTATCATTCGCACCTCTCTCTCTGGATCCAGCGGACATTCCAGAAAATCACGAGCACGACCCCCTTGAGGAACTTAGCAACGAACTTAACAACAGCATAGCAGAAATCGATTCTGACAATCTTAGTGAATGCTCTACGGTCATCCTTGATGAAGTAAATTCAGAAATATTATTCAGCGCCTGGGAAGAGAATGCTGAAATTCACTCGTCAAGAAATATAAACATACAAATCTCACCGCCATCTACTCTTCAAGACTCTCCCCCATCTTCTCCCGTATTATCACCCCTGTGGCCTGGTTACATGCCACCGAGTTACTCTCCATTGACTCTCGAAGACATCGAAGATTTTGAAAGATCAAATTTACAACGAGAAGTCGAGCCCTTATTCTCGGATGAAGAAGAAGCTGACAGGCTCGCCGATGAATACGCAAGTGCCTTAATCGAATCACTCGATAGGTCCATTGCCGAAGATGAAGAGTAAAATCTCTAAACTGTATCAATAAATTTCTACGTCTATTTTTCGTTTTCCATATACATACATTCTATGAAAAATAATCTATACACACAAATATATACCACAAATGTATTTATTAAATTGTTAATAATATAAACATATTATATATTTCCAAGAACAAATTGAGTCAGGTTCAATCTACCTAGAGTTTATTTCCAGTCGTCAATCCTCTCACATAAAGAAGCGAAATACTCTATCTCTCGGCGTCCCGGGGTATAGCCGGCTTAGCAGGTTGCCCTAGAAAATAAATTGAGAGATAACCTCTGATCGAATGAAATAAAATTTAGTTAGCCTAAATTAGAGTTCGAGACGTAACAGTATTGAATACTGAGGATCGGTTGAAATTAAAATAATATTCAACTTGAAAAGAAACTAAATGTCTGTATGAACGGTCAAAGTTCAAGGAAAAATAGTAAAGTAGTAAGTATATAGGTTGAGTTGACATGCGTAGTTGAAATATAGTTAGTTAATTAATTTATGATTTGTAATGGTACTTACCAGAGAATGGATTCTTCAACTCGTAATGACGATGTTCCTTCCCAAGATCGAAGGCGCTCAGCAAGTCTCCTAGAGAGGTGTCAGGGTTGATGAGAGAATCGGCAGAAGACCCGGAGTATTATTTAATAATACTTTATTAATAGACTGGTTGGTTATACACTCTCAGTGTTGTAAGTCTCAACGTGACAAAGTTCTATTATAGCGGTACTGCTGGTAAGTCTTCTAGGTGTTTCTCCTTTCAGATTTTACGATCAACTGCCCGGAGACTGTGGCTCTCGCTCCTTAGGTACTCTCGGATCCCTACTCCTTTCCAGGCGTCGGCGATGGTAGGAGAAGGCGGCGTAGGCGGCTCGACCGTTATTGCTGTCTCTCTTCCTCAAGCGCGTTGTGACGTAGTGGGCGCGCAGTACAGAGTGGGGAACGACGGAGCCGTCTATTATACATTGTGCATCGAATACATTGTTCTTTTATAAAGGTAAGTTTTATAATAATTTGTTAGCAACCAGAATTTTTATAATGCATTCATATATGTCTTTTGATTCAGTAAATTTTCCTCTATTGAATGAGACATGAATGGTTCTTGTACGACGTTTTATTTAGAAGTGAAGTTTTGTCATTAGCTAAATAACAATATAAAATTTAATTAATATTATTAATGATAAATTCTGGCATGTTAAATTATTATAATTACATTGTTAATGTTAGAAAATAATATTCGTATATATAAATGTGGTGGTATAAACTTTAGTAAATTGACAGTTGTTAACAATAGTAATTTTCGTGAAGACAATATTTTATAATGAAATAATAATTAATATTGAGCGCTCGAAATTATAATATTATTTTAATCTGTTGCAGCGGACGAAGAATACGGCGACCGGATGAAGGGGAGATAAGCTCTTAGTGCAGTTGCACTGAACGAAGGGGAGATAATGAAGTCACTTGGTAAAACTTTCTTAATATGCTTTGTTCTTTTATTCTTTTAATAATTGCATGCAATATTCTTTCAATAGTCTTTTAAGTCCTTTGACTTCAAAATTTATTTCGCGTATGTATATATGTATATATGTGTATGTACGTTCATACGTTTTAGAACTTTAAAATATTTTATATTATTAATTAGCAATATTAATAAGTACTAAAGACTTAGTAATATTCTTATTGAGATTGAGAATAAATCATATGCATGCTATTATGCTCTTGGGCTATTATTCTTAAGTCCTCTTGGTCTTAATACTTGGGCTCGAGACAATGGGGGAGATAACAAACAGAAGGGGAGATAAGTTGCGCTTCAACTTATTTGCGACGCTCTTATAAGCTTGAATAATTTATTCGCATATAATGCTATGACGTTGAATATTCACATATATATATGCATTATTTTTATAATGTTTAAATCATTTCCTTTACTGTCTATAACCTTTATTAAGTATATGAAATTATTATAATATTTTATTGTATCTTCATTTTGTTCTATGTTCAAATTGTATCATTGTAATTTTTAAATTTGCATATGTATATGTGTTACAAAAGATTATATATATGTTGATTAATTTTTATTTTACGCTTGAAAGACTTCTTACTTCGAAGTCTCCTTCGTATAAGACTTATATTCCGAAGGGGAGATAAATCGGCTGGCGCGAAAAACATTAGGGGAGATAAATCGCGCGTCCGCTCTGTCTTAACGCATTATAATTCTTGCATGCTATTTTATTCTCGTTATAAATTTTTAATGTACCATGAGCAGTTATATGCATATTGATTGTCTTTTCTACATAGGCTTTGTCAAATGGATTAAAATAATTTTAATACCTGAGAATAATTGTTCTTATATGCACATGTTCTCTCCTTTAATTTTTATTAATTAGTTGCATGTCTCTTATTAATTTATTACTATTCGTTGGCTGGTTCAATACTGTCTCTTCTAAAGTTATATTCTTATATTCATTCTCTTCATTTATGACTCTTATTCTCTAGGCCGTATACTAAGCTGGATGATGCAGCTACGCATGACGCTATGCACACCGGATGAAGGGGAGATAACGAATCATGCGAGGCTGACCTTGGTCGAGCATTATAAGGCTCTTATAATTTTTGCATGAGACAAAGAGTTAAGTATAAAATTTATTCATTTATTCTTATATTCATTTCTTATTGACCTTAATAATTTTGAAATATCATACAAGTCGTTTAGCATATAATTTCGTTATGAATTTATTAATATTAATTATTAGTTTTATTTAAGATCATTTATTATTCTTTATTAAATTTATTTTCAGACAATTAGACGACCACGACTGCGAGTATAGGCCTTGGCGTTACTATTATGTAGTGCCTTTACTCTATTCTTTCGTAAGTATTTCCTTTGAGACAATTCGACCATGCATATTCTACATTGAAACTTGCATAGGTACTTTTATGAAAGATATTTATTAATTTTATATTCGCGCTTTATATTCATCTTGTAAGATTGAATTATTAAGATTTATGTTTTCTAAAAAGCTCACGTATAAGTTCATGCGTATTCGCTTTTGTTCAGTATTTTGTATTTCAAGCTAATTTTATATTTGAAATTGTCAATGTAATAATCGTTCTTTAATTGGCTTAAACGATGCTTCTACAGAGTTATTAAAATTATAATTACCTTGTCAGTATATATAGATTGAATAATTCATTCTTTTCAGATGGAGCTTTGCATGTACGTTGGAAGGAGACTATATATGCGTCAGTCTATACTATAGTACTCCTATAGAAAGCGATGAATAATATATAAGTAAGCATAAGTATTTTCTCTTTTATTTATTTGGCTCAACAAAATGATTTAAACAAAATGATTTACTGTCATCGGGAGTTATTTTATAATTAATTCTAAATAAATAAATCAATATATTGGTATGCATTGATTTTTAATTCCATTATGTATTTCCTTTATAAATTTTGACAACAATGGTCAGGTTCATTTTGTTGTTCCTTTAGTTTGTGTATATATATAATCTAATTCTATTATGTGTCTGGCTATGCGGTTAGTTCTACTAGTATACGATTTTATTTGTTGAATATATATATAATAACGAAAGAATTAATCATGATTTAATATGTATATATTGAATAAAATATGAGTTGAATAATATTTGATTATTGAAATAAGGAAAGAAATAGAAAAGTAAAGAAAGAAAAATTTATGCTTATAATATTTTTTGTTGCGGGACGTAACACTATCTTGAAAAAAAGTGTTTAATTCACATTACTACGTCGCATAGGCGTGCGTTATCCGCATTAAAAGCATTCATTTCAACTTAGTTCGGTACTTCGCATCATCGAATGCTATCCTGAATAAAAGTGTTTCATTCACGTTAGTACATCGCACAGGCGTGCGTTATCCGGATTAAAAGCATTCATTTCAACTTAGTTCAGTACTTCGCATCATCGCATGCTATCTTGAAAAAAAAACGTTTAATTCAAGTTAGTACGTCGTATAGGCGTTCGTTATCCGGATTAAAAGCATTCATTTCAACTTAGTTCAATACTTCGGAACATCGCATGCTATCTTTAAAAATAGCGTTTAATTCACGTTAGTACGTCGCATAGGCGTGCGTTATCCGGATTAAAAGCATTCATTTCTACTTAGTTCAGTACTTCGCATCATCGAATGCTATCTTGAAAAAAAGTGTTTAATTCACGTTAGTACGTCGCACAGGGGTGCGTTATCCGGATTAAAAGCATTCATTTCAACTTAGTTCAATACTTCGGAACATCGCATGCTATCTTTAAAAATGGCGTTTAATACACGTTAGTACGTCGCATAGACGTGCGTTATCCGGATTAAAAGCATTCATTTCTACTTAGTTCAGTACTTCGCATCATCGAATGCTATCTTGAAAAAAGTGTTTAATTCACGTTAGCACGTCGCACAGGCGTGCGTTATCTGGATTAAAAGCATTCATTTCAACTTAGTTCAATACTTCGGAACATCGCATGCTATCTTTAAAAATAGCGTTTAATTCACGTTAGTACGTCGCATAGACGTGCGTTATTCGTATTAAAAGCATTCATTTCTACTTAGTTCAGTACCTCGCATCATCGAATGCTATCTTGAAAAAAAGTGTTTAATTCACGTTAGTACGTCGCATAGGCGTGCGTTATCCGGATTAAAAGCATTCATTTCTACTTAGTTCAATACTTCGGAACATCGCATGCTATCTTTAAAAATAGCGTTTAATTCACGTTAGTACGTCGCATAGGCGTGCGTTATCCGGATTAAAAGCATTCATTTCTACTTAGTTCAGTACTTCGCATCATCGAATGTTATTTTGAAAAAAAGTGTTTAATTCACGTTCGTACGTCACAAAGGCGTGCGTTATCCGGATTAAAAGCATTCATTTCAACTTAGTTCAATACTTCGGAACATCGCATGCTATCTTTAAATATAGCGTTTAATTCACGTTAGTACGTCGCATAGGCGTGCGCTATCCGGATTAAAAGCATTCATTTCAACTTAGATCAATACTTCGGAACATCGCATGCTATCTTTAAAAATGGCGTTTAATACACGTTAGTACGTCGCATAGACGTGCGTTATCCGGATTAAAAGCATTCATTTCTACTTAGTTCAGTACTTCGCATCATCGAATGCTATCTTGAAAAAAAGTGTTTAATTCACGTTAGTACGTCCCACAGGCGTGCGTTATCTGGATTAAAAGCATTCATTTCAATTTAGTTCAATACTTCGGAACATCGCATGCTATCTTTAAATATAGCGTTTAATACACGTTAGTACGTCGCATAGACGTGCGTTATCCGGATTAAAAGCATTCATTTCTACTTAGTTCAGTACTTCGCATCATCGAATGCTATTTTGAAAAAAAGTGTTTAATTCACGTTAGTACGTCGCAGAGGCGTGCGTTATCCGGAATAAAAGCATTCATTTCTACTTAGTTCAGTACTTCGCATCATCGAATGTTATCTTGAAAAAAAGTGTTTAATTCACGTTCGTACGTCGCAACGGCGTGCGTTATCCGGATTAAAAGCATTCATTTCAACTTAGTTCAATACTTCGGAACATCGCATGCTATCTTTAAATATAGCGTTTAATTCACGTTAGTACGTCGCATAGGCGTGCGCTATCCGGATTAAAAGCATTCATTTCAACTTAGTTCAATACTTCGGAACATCGCATTCTATCTTTAAAAATGGCGTTTAATACACGTTAGTACGTCGCATAGACGTGCGTTATCCGGATTAAAAGCATTCATTTCTACTTAGTTCAGTACTTCGCATCATCGAATGCTATCTTGAAAAAAAGTGTTTAATTCACGTTAGTACGTCCCAAAGGCGTGCGTTATCCGGATTAAAAGCATTCATTTCAACTTAGTTCAATACTTCGGAACATCGCATGCTATCTTTAAATATAGTGTTTAATTCACGTTCGTACGTCGCAAAGGCGTGCGTTATCCGGATTAAAAGCATTCATTTCTACTTAGTTCAGTACTTCGCATCATCGAATGCTATTTTGAAAAAAAGTGTTTAATTCACGTTAGTACGTCGCAGAGGCGTGCGTTATCCGGAATAAAAGCATTCATTTCTACTTAGTTCAGTACTTCGCATCATCGAATGTTATCTTGAAAAAAAGTGTTTAATTCACGTTCGTACGTCGCAACGGCGTGCGTTATCCGGATTAAAAGCATTCATTTCAACTTAGTTCAATACTTCGGAACATCGCATGCTATCTTTAAATATAGCGTTTAATTCACGTTAGTACGTCGCATAGGCGTGCGCTATCCGGATTAAAAGCATTCATTTCAACTTAGTTCAATACTTCGGAACATCGCATTCTATCTTTAAAAATGGCGTTTAATACACGTTAGTACGTCGCATAGATGTGCGTTATCCGGATTAAAAGCATTCATTTCTACTTAGTTCAGTACTTCGCATCATCGAATGCTATCTTGAAAAAAAGTGTTTAATTCACGTTAGTACGTCCCAAAGGCGTGCGTTATCCGGATTAAAAGCATTCATTTCAACTTAGTTCAATACTTCGGAACATCGCATGCTATCTTTAAATATAGTGTTTAATTCACGTTCGTACGTCGCAAAGGCGTGCGTTATCCGGATTAAAAGCATTCATTTCAACTTAGTTCAGTACTTTGCATCATCGAATGCTATCTTGAAAAAAAGTGTTTAATTCACGTTTGTACGTCGCATAGGCGTGCGTTATTCGGATCAAAAGCATACATTTCAAGATAGTTCAGTATTTCGCATCATCGCATGCTACCTTAAAAAAAAGCGTTTATTTCACGTTATTACGTCGTATAGGCGTGCGTCATTCGGATTAAAAGCATTCATTTCTCTGTCATTCAGTAGTTCGCATTGTCGCATGCTATATTGAAAAAAAGCGTTTAATTCACGTTATTACGTCGTATAGGCGTGCGTCATTCGAGTTAAAAGCATTCATTTCTATGTAATTCAGTATTTCGCATCATCGCATGCTACCTTGAAAAAAAGCGTTTAATTCACGTTATTACGTCGTATAGGCGTGCGTCATTCGGATTAAAAGCATTCATTTCAAGTTAGTTCGATATTTCGCATCATCGCATGCTACCTTGAAAAAGGTTTTAATTCACGTTATTACGTCGTATAGGCGTGCGTCATTCGAGTTAAAAGCATTCATTTCTATGTAATTCAGTATTTTGCATCATCGCATGCTACTGTTACGTACCGCTACAAAAATTTATTTTAAATATATAATCAATATATAATCACATTACATTACTACTTATATACTCTCTCGAGTTAGGTTTTTGCTATTATATAATCGAATAATAATATAAAATTATAGAAGATCAAAATGCTGTATTATTCATACAAAGAGAATATTTTTAAAAATACTTCATTCACTCTTTATATAAAGAAAACTCAGTTATATTTAATTATTCTATATAATGAACCCACATTACATGTGCAAAAGATTCTTTAAATTCATATTAAAACTCTATAGTAAATAGCACATTGATCTTCTTGCCTTATTTTTCATAAAATATAAATTGCAATAAGCCTGCATGGCTTAAGAGATGAAACGCGCCTATAAAACTTCAACACTATTTACTCTCAATGCGCCTATATAACGTTGATCATATATACATACAGTAAAATTCTATATTAAATACTTTAATACTAATCTTATATTATTTTCAGCTCTTATAAAGGGATCAAAAACGCTATAATACAAATAATTCACTCTAATTACTGCTATTACAATATTCTTTCGCCTAGAAAAGCATTATAATTCATATTAAATAGCCTTATTGATCTTCCTTCTATTAAGCGCCTGCAAAACCGCAGCCGTTTATACTCTTAAAGCGCCTACAGACTCTATATCGTATATACAAACGCCTAAAAACTTATACCTTTAATACAGTATAAGCAGCGCCTACAGAATAGTAACCTCTTATACTTTTAAAGAGCCTGCAAGACTTCAACCCTTTCTACATGGGATGGTAAAGTCAATTCCTACTTTACCGACCAAGGATAAATGATAATATAGGAAATTCCTACCTTACCGACTGATGATAAAACAGATTTCTACTTTACCGACTTTTTGTTACCAACACTTTTCTACCTTACCTACCTATGGTAACATACCGATTTTTTGTTACCGACACTTTTCTACCTTACCTACCTATGGTAACATACCGACTTTTTGTTACCGACACCTTACTACCTTACCGACTTATGGTAACTTACCAACCCAACGACTTACCGACCTACCAATTACCGACGTTCTACCAGGAGCATACCTCTTTTATGAATATGCTATCCTGATACTTTAAAATTTTAAAACTTTAATTTTTAAAGATATTAACCAACAAACATACATATATTTATATATATTCTTTCACTAGGAGCATGCCTCTTTCATATACATGCTATCCTAATACTTTAATTTTATTTAAATTCAGAAGTTACCGACATACTAACTTACCGACTTACCGACGTATACCTCCTATGAGAATATACTATCCTGATACATTATAAATCTTTAAACCCAAATTTTGAGGACCACAGCCGAATATTTACACATGTTTTTACATAATTCCATATATTTTCGACTCCCTAATCAACAGGGAGGTCCAAATGTTAAATTCCATTATTCTTACAAATTTTGAAGTCTTGTTGGTAAAACATATTTCTTATACGTACACATACTATAGATACTTTTATTTAGCCGTCTACATATACTATATATGCGTTACTAAATACGCATATTCATATTGTTTATAACAAAGATTCGACCATGAGCTCATCAGTTAAATAATTTATAATAATTTAAAGATAAGCCGATGCGATAATTTGGCGACGCAAATCTATTTTAATCGAAGGACACCTGTCACATAAATTATACGAAAAAATATCGAATGTCACTGATAACCTTCAAGAAAAATATCAAGTATCAGAAGAATTGTTGCCAAAAGTGACTCATCGATGACTCACCGCATCCGGTTGCATGAGAATTTTTGCTACTTCCTGATTGGCTACTCTACTTCCCCCACCACCTCAAGACCCAAAAACGGGGACGCAATCATCGTTCAAACGCCTACGCAAGATTGCGCACGCATCACCCTTCTACCGATGAAAAGCTGCGCACGCATCCAATTTTAAGAGGGGAACCAATCATCAGAGACTCCGCCCTGCGAAAAGGAACCTGCTCCACTCTGCGACAATTGCCCAAAAGTAGGAATCCCGTTATAAAAACCCATGCAGAGCGACTCTCTTCGCATTTGACTCGATTTGACTCTTAGTTCTCTTAAATTCACACACGTGAGCATTTGACTCACGGTTCTCCTATATTATTAAATTCGCATTTGACTCGATTTGACTCTTAGTTCTCTTAAATTCACACACGTGAGCATTTGACCCACGGTTCTCTTATATTATTAAATTCGCATTTGACTCTCAGTTCTTTCAACGTATAACCTTCACGCAGTCACGAGTATTTATTCTTGAGCCGAAAAGGGACTTAGTCCGAGAACTGTCAAATCTTTGTACTTGGAACAAAGTATATTAAAGTTTTATTTTATCATCACTTGGGTCTTCTGCCAGTCATTCATCACCGGCTCCTTCAACTCTCCTACAGCGACATCACCGAGGTAGACTGTCCTCCCTGGAGATCTTCAACTTTACTCTTCAGTACTCATTGGTAAGTACTTATTTCTTTTATTTTACATACTTCTCTACTCTCGTGATTTGCAACGATATTCTACTACACTTACTATCTCTTTATTACGATCTACTACGATCAATTATTGCATCTATGTCTACTCTTGAGATGGTTATATGCAATTATAATTAAACAATTGAAATAATACTGCAATTACATGTCTGATACATAAAGATTTATCGAAGATATTATTATTATTATTATTATTAATTGAATCATTAATACAAATTATTGAAGACTCATTA
This sequence comes from Camponotus floridanus, assembly GCF_003227725.1. Lineage (NCBI taxonomy): Eukaryota > Metazoa > Arthropoda > Insecta > Hymenoptera > Formicidae > Camponotus > Camponotus floridanus. The sequence continues at coordinate 20,930 of NW_020229461.1, read as the reverse complement.
AAGAGCTTCATTATAAAGACGAATTTACAATCGATTTCAATTTCCGAACAGACTTCCTTAAGTACATTCATGAGAATCACATATAATGGTAGTATGTCTGTCTCTTTTTATCACTAGATTCTCGGCGCGAGATTCAAACGAATATTATTAAAGGAATCATTTTAACTATTTGATTAAAGGCTAAGCTAGCCGACACGATATCTATCCTTCCATCTTCCAGTACCTCTGTATTCCTTCAACATTATAATAAACGAAATAAAAAGCAATCTATTTTCCTACCTACCGAAAGTCCAGAAATTTCTATGAATCTACATATATTTTTTCATGTATAATATATAAGGAGTTGGGGAACCTGCCATTTTATTTTACCATATTTCATGGCAGTCCGCCATTTTGTGAACAACTTTCAATAGTACATCGCATATTCTTATTGAAGCAATTTGCCAATGATTTAATTCACTTTTATTGACTCTATTATTTTATTTCATTTTAACAAATTAATTAATTTATTTTATTTAAAATTATATTTGTATGACTCATCGTCGTATGACTCATCATATAATTTATTGAAATATTCTGTTAACGAACACCTGCTGTATGACTCATCATCGTATGATTCATCATTGTATGACTCATTTTTATTTTATTTTATATTCGTATGATTCATCATTGTATGACTCATCATAAAATTTATTATAATATAATTAAATTCATTTATTAAATTAAAATCTTTTATTAAATTGAACATTTGGCAATTTGAATTATTTTAATTTGAATTATTTTATTATATGAAACATTTTATTCAAATCAATTGATTTCTTGTATTTCATGAACTGTTGCCGCATCTGCGCGATACTTTACCGCTGCATCTGCGCAACTCTATTTTAATTATTTGCGATGGTATATAATTAACATGTCTCCTTATATGATCTTCTCTCTCTAATATACTGGACAGCTTCATCTTTCTCTGATCTGCTATATGTACCAACGATCAAAGAGAGAAGACCAAAGATTAAAATGTACTAGAGGATATTAAATAAATCTATATAAATTTGTACTTTTCCTAAAATAAAGTGAATCTTTATTTCTTAACACGCACGATCCACAAGCATAATCCTTCGGAAAGCAGATAAATCCAGCGATCCAATCAAAGCAGTTAGGTCCAGAGCTCCCGGCGATCCCGAGGTATAGCCGGCATTGCGCAGGTTGCCTCAAAAGATAAATTGGGAGACGCACTTCGCTCATCTGTATGGTAAGCCCAGCAGGTCTGATCCTAGAATCAGAGAGTGAGGGAATAGTTACCGAAAACTGGAGAAGTAAGACGTAACACTACCTTGAAAAAAAGCGTTTAATTCACGTTATTACGTCGTATAGGCGTGCGTCATTCGGATTAAAAGCATTCATTTCAAGTTAGTTCGATATTTCGCATCATCGCATGCTACCTTGAAAAAGGTTTTAATTCACGTTATTACGTTGTATAGGCGTGCGTCATTCGAGTTAAAAGCATTCATTTCTATGTAATTCAGTATTTCGCATCATCGCATGCTACCTTGAAAAAAAGCGTTTAATTCACGTCATTACGTCGTATAGGCGTGCGTCATTCGGCTTAAAAGCAATCATTTCTTTGTAATTCAATAGTTCGCATCATCGCATGTTATTTTGAAAAAAAGCGTTTAATTCACATTATTACGTCGTATAGACGTGCGTTATTCGGATTAAAAGCATTCATTTAAAGTTATTTCAATATTTCGCATCATCGCATGCTACCTTGAAAAAAAGCGTTTAATTCACGTTATTACGTCGTATAGGCGTGTGTCATTCGGATTAAAAGCATTCATTTCTTTGTAATTCAGTAGTTCGCATCATCGCATGCTATCTTGAAAAAAAGCGTTTAATTAATGTTAGTACGTCATGTAGACGTGCATTATTCGGATCAAAAACATTCATTTCAAGTTAGTTCAGTATTTCCCATCATCGCATCCTACCTTGAAAAAAAGCGTTTAATTCACGTTATTACGTCGTACAGGCGTGCGTTATTCGGATTAAAAGCATTCATTTCTATATAATTCAGTAGTTCGCATTATCGCATGCTATCTCGAAAAAAAGCGTTTAATTCACGTTATTACGTCGTATAGGCGTGCGTCATTCGGATTAAAAGCATTCATTTCAAATTAATTCAGTATTTCGCATCATCGCATGCTATCTTGAAAAAAAGTGTTTAATTCACGTTATTACGTCGTATAGGCATGCGTTATTCGGATTAAAAGCATTCATTTCAAGTTAGTTTATTATTTGCATCATCGCATGCTACCTTGAAAAAAAGCGTTTAATTCACGTTATTACGACGTATAGGCGTGCGTTATTCGGATTAAAAGCATTCATTTCTTTGTAATTCAGTAGTTCGCATCATCGCATGCTATCTTGAAAAAAAGCGTTTAATTAATGTTAGTACGTCATGTAGACGTGCATTATTCGGATCAAAAACATTCATTTCAAGTTAGTTCAGTATTTCCCATCATCGCATCCTACCTTGAAAAAAAGCGTTTAATTCACGTTATTACGTCGTACAGGCGTGCGTTATTCGGATTAAAAGCATTCATTTCTATATAATTCAGTAGTTCGCATTATCGCATGCTATCTCGAAAAAAAGCGTTTAATTCACGTTATTACGTCGTATAGGCGTGCGTCATTCGGATTAAAAGCATTCATTTCAAATTAATTCAGTATTTCGCATCATCGCATGCTATCTTGAAAAAAAGTGTTTAATTCACGTTATTACGTCGTATAGGCATGCGTTATTCGGATTAAAAGCATTCATTTCAAGTTAGTTTATTATTTTGCATCATCGCATGCTACCTTGAAAAAAAGCGTTTAATTCACGTTATTACGACGTATAGGCGTGCGTTATTCGGATTAAAAGCATTCATTTCTTTGTAATTCAGTAGTTCGCATTATCGCATGTTATCTTGAAAAAAAGGGTTTAATTCACGTTAGTACGTCATATAGGCGTGCGTTATTCGGATTAAAGGTGTTACGTCCCGCTACAAAAATTTATTTTAAATATATAATCAACATATAATTACATTATATTACTACTTATGTACTCTCTCGAATCAGCTTTTTGCTATTATATAATCGAATAATAATATAAAATTATAGAAGATCAAAATGCTGTATTATTCATATAAAGAGAATATTTCTAAAAATACTTTATTCACTCTTTATATAAATAAAACTCAGTTATATTTAATTATTTTATATAATGAACCCACATTATATGTGCAAAAGATTCTTAAAATTCATATTAAAACTCTATAGTAAATAGCACATTGACCTTCTTGCTTTATTTTTCATAAAACATAAATTGCAATAAGCGTGCATGGCTTAAGAAACGAAATGCGCCTATAAAACTTCAACACAATTTACTCTCAGTGCGCCTATATAACGTTGATCATATATACATATGGTAAAATTCTATATTAAATATTTTAATACTAACCTTATATTATTTTGAGCTCTTATAAGGGGATCAAAAACGCTATAATACAAATAATCCACTTTAATTACTGCTATTATAATATTCTTTCGCTTAGAAAAGCATTATAATTCATATTAAATAGCCTTATTGATCTTCCTTCTATTAAGCGCCTGCAAAACCGCAGCCGTTTATACTCTTAAAACGCCTACAGAATTTATACCGTATATACAAGCGCCTAAAATACTTATATCTTTAATACAGTGCCTATAGAATTTATATCATGTACGCAGCGCCTACAGAATAGCAACCTCTTATACTTTCAGAGCCTGCAAGACTTCAATCCTTTCTACATGGGATGGTAAAGTCACTTCCTACTTTACCGACCAAGGATAAGTGACGATATAAAAATTTCCTACCTTACCGACTGATGATAAAACAGATTTCTACTTTACCGACTTTTTCTTACCGACACTTTTCTACTTTACCGACCAATGGTAACATACCGGCTTTTTTTACCGACACTTTTCTACTTTACCGACCAATGGTAACATACCGACTTTTTGTTACCGACACTTTGCTACCTTACCGACCGATGGTAATTTACCAACCCGACAACTTACCGACCTACCAGTTACCGACATTTTACCAAGAGCATACCTCTTATATGAATATGCTACCCTGATACTTTAAAATTTTAAAACTTTAATTTTTAAAGATATTAACCAATAAACATATATATATTTCTATATATTCTTTCACTAGGAGCATGCCTCTTTCATATACATGCTACCCTAATACTTTAATTTTATTAAAACTCAAAAATTATCGACGTACTAACTTACTGACTTACCGACGTATACCTCCTATGAGAATATACTATCCTGATACATTGTAAATCTTTAAATCCAAATTCTGAGGACCACAGCCGAATATTACATTTTACACATGTTTTACATGATTCTATATATTTTCGACTCCCTAATCTACAGGGAGGTCCAAATGTTAAATTCCATTATTCTTCCAAATTTTGAAGTCTTGTTGGTAAAACATATTTCTTATACGTACATATACTATAGATACTTTTATTTAGCAGTCTACATATACTATATACGCGTTACTAAATACACATATTCATATTGTTTATAACAAAGATTCGACCATGAGCTCATCAGTTTAAATAATTTATAATAATTTAAAGATAAGCCGGTGTGACAATGTGGCGACGCAAATCTATTTTAATCGAAGGACACCTGTCACATAATTATACGAAAAAATATCGAATATCACTGATAACCTTCAAGAAAAATATCAAGTATCAGAAGAATTGTTGCCAAAAGTGATTCATCGATGACTCACCGCATCCGGTTGCATCAGATTTTTGCTACTTCCTGATTGGCTACTCTACTTCCCCCACCACCTCAAGACCCAAAAACGGGGACCCAATCATCGTTCAAACGCCTACGCAAAATTGCATCACCCTTCTATCGATGAAAAGGTGCGCACGCATCCAATTTTAAGAGGGGAACCAATCATCAGAGACTCCGCCCTGTGAAAAGGAACCTGCTCCCACTCAGCGAAAATTGCCCAAAAAGTAGGAATCCCATTATAAAAACCCGTGCAGAGCGACTCTCTTCGCATTTGACACCCAGCTCTTTCGAATTATAAAATCTGTATTACACCAGCGACATATCGTGAGCATTTGACACTTCGCTCTTTTGATTCCAAAAATCCACGTCACATCTTCGAGATATCACGAGACTCTACAGAGCCAAAAATTATAAGAGCTGTCGAATTTTTGACTTTCCACTTTCGGAAGCAAAGCGAATAAAGTTATTTTAAAATCTTCGAGTGTCACTTGTCATTGGCTCCTTCAACTCTCCTACAGCGACGTCACCGAGGTAGACTGTCCTCCCTGGAGATCTTCAGCTTTACTCTTCAGTACTCATTGGTAAGTACATATTACTTTTATTTATTACTTACTTCTATTCTCATTCGCTCTCGTGGTATTCTACTAAACTATTCTAGTAAACTATTATCTTTCATCAACAACCAATCAAATTATTCGGTTGAATTATTGAAGACTCATTAAAGAGCTTCATTATAAAAACGAATTAATAATCGCTTTCAATTTCCGAACGGACTTCCTTAAGTACGTTCATGAAAATCACACATAATGGTAGTATGTCTGTCTCTTTTTATCACTAGATTCTCGGCGCGAGATTCAAACGAATATAATTAAAGGAATCATTTTAACTATTTGATTGAAGGCTAAGCTAGCCGACACGGTATTTATCCTTCCATTTTCCAGTACCTCTGTATTCTTTCAGCATTATAACATACGAAATAAAAAGAAATCTATTTTCCTAACTACTGAAAGTCCAGAAATTTCTATGAACCTACATATATTTTTCATGTATAATATTGTTACGTCCCGCAACAAAAACAGTTACGAATAAATTTTTCTTTTATTTTCTATTTCTTTCCTTAATTATGTTATAAAGAAAATTAATCTATACTATAAAAAGGGTCTAGTAAACGTATACACTCTTCTATATATCATATTATTAATAATCTCTATAATAAAATTTCGCTATACCAGTAGACCTAACCGAAAAACCAGCTATATAGTAGTGATAGATAATATACATATATACAAATAAAATTAACAAAATGAACCTAACCACAAGTATCAGAAATTTATTGGATAAATCGTAATTAATCATTAAATAAAAGGAGAAATTATAAAATAAAGAATTCTAGAAATCATATACACATGTATATATATCTTTATTAGCTGATTAATATAACAAAATTCAACAAAGATTCATTTTGTTAAATAAAAATAAATATACTAACAATTAAAAAGAAAATAAATGCTTACAATAGATTTAAGCTTCTGTCGAAACGTAGTAAGTAGAATCAGCTATCTTCCCATATATGCGATTCATATCCTTTGAAAGAATGCCTTTCTCCTTGTTATAAATGTATATAATTCATCTGAAGAATCTGTGAAAAATTAATTAATATAAGCCGAATGCAATAAATTCTAATTAAACATTTTCTTCAAGCAAAAGACGTAATTGTCATCAAAATTTAAAAGTTCTCAATAATTAATATTAATAAGATTATTTTACAAAACCCCTTTTCCATAATGATAAAAGGAAATAATAAAAATATAATATAAACTCGGAAATTTAACCATATAAACAAAATTCAATATAAATTTAATTTATATACTTAAAACCGAATAAAATTCATATATAAATAAATTTAATAAATATTCTTTACACTTCACGATATACATATAATAAACAATAAAAATTTATAAAGAATTAAAGTACTAAGTATAAAATCAATACATATGATATAACTAAATAATCAAATGAATAATTATATGAATGCTAGACATCTTCATTAACAGTATTAATAAGCAGCTGATAGTTTGCATGAATAATCAAAATTGTCAATAGAGTCATTAATAAATATCCATGAAAAATTCAAATACAAATATAAGGTATAAACTATATATATATAGTATATGTGAAATACATACAATAAAGTTTCGTAAAACAAACACTTAAAAATAAAATATTTAACTCAACATTAGTATATTGAGGCCTTTTCAAATCAATGTAATAAATTTTAACAACCCAATTAGGACATTGTCCGAGTAAATAAAACTTAAAATAATAATTAAACAAATTAAAATCCAAAACGCATTAACCATCTCAATATAACAAGTGATTTTGATCTCCAGGAAACTCAATAAACATTTCACATAAAACCATATATACATATATACAATAAATAATAATTTTATTCAGTTAAATGATTAATTTAAAATTTCGGACAAGAACGATAAATATTAACATAAAGAATGAATTTAACGCTTACATCTTTCAATACGAGAATAATATTCATAAAGTCCGAACTGGTAGAAATCAATTGAAATATTGAATAATAGTATATAGCGATTCTCTTTTCAAAAAGACCATTTTTGATTCTGAGAACCTGTAAAAGAAATAAAATAATTAATATACATATTAAAAATAATAATTATTATTCTACATGGACATTATTGAAATAAATGAAATAAAGAAAATAATTACTCATTCAAAGATTCAACATTTTAAATAATTAATTAAAATAAAATAGAAGACTTTTAATTATACGATCATTTTAAATTAATGATTATCAAATATACTTATATATACATATATATCATAAGTAATTTATTATGCAAAAGTTAAAACTAATAAATCAATAATAAAAAATTATAGAAAATAAAACTATTGAACAAATAACATACACGTACGTAAGAATATAGCATATGGCAGTAACAAATTTTATAATTAAATTTTACTCTAATATAATCAACTAATTATGTGACAAAAGGTATTATGACCTTAATTCAATTAAATGTAGCAAACCCAATATTGCAAGAATAATGAGTCAATTAAATAACTAAATAATAATTTAAATCAATCTCACCTAAATATCAAATAAAATGTTTCTCGTAACATCTTTATATGGTACAGTCATCCATAATCCCAGCGCTGTTTAACTTCAAATAATGAAACCTGAAAAATATTTAATAAAAGAATAATATTTGTTCATAATCACACAAAAATACTATAAATAATAAAACGAACAAACAAATTAAATAATAACCAAATGAACATTAACAAAATAAATAAAGAATTAAATAATAAATTCATGTATATATTAAAAATTAAAAACTAAGAAAATTTAGAAAACTCAATATTAAAAACGAGACTATAATTATACAAAAATAAATATATATATATACAATTAAATAAGAAAGCAAAAATTAATTAAAATAAAAAATTCATACTTAACTCTTTGTCCCATGCAAAATTATAAAAGCCTCTTAAAAGACGTTCAATGCCAACGTTGCGTGTCTCGTTATCTTCCCTCTGGCATGTATGATTTCATCCTATGACTTCACCCTCTGATTCAACGCGAGAACTGTAACAAAGAAATTATAAGTGAGAAATAATATCGATCATATAAGAACACAATAAAAATTAATAAATTACTAATTATCCATAAGAATTATTATTAACAGCAAAAATATAAACCCGTGCACTCTAAATATTATTTTCAAAATAATAAATACATCGACAATAAAATAATTCAATAAGACAAATTAATAAACGACACACTTTATTAAAATCATGCATTAAGAAATTAAAAATATTTAATAAAATAAATTCAATCATGAATAACTACAAATAATACAATATTATAATTAAAGAAATCATTTAATAAATGTAAAATTCTATACTCACGCTTTATTCAAGGCCTCTTAAAGATCAACCTTTGCACATTTAGTGAGCGTGACATTAATTGTATTACCCAGTTTGAAACACCACCCAAAACAATAGAATTATAAATGAGAGAAATAATAATATAACTATAATACTAAAATATTATAAAATAGTTAACAAATATGAATGATTTAATAAATCAAGAAAACTCGTACAAAATTATACAATAAAGCGTTACTTAATGAATATAAATTAAATAAGAAAATAATGAATAAACATATATACAAGTTTATATATATACATATATATAATATATATAAAACCTAATAATAATTAATATTTCAGAAGAAAATCTATTGCGTGAATAATTCAGCATGCAATTTATAATACAGTCTATAGGCATTGTGCGAAAGAAAGGCACTCTTATCTCCCCTCATATTTTTCTGCGCCGACCGCCTTATCTCCCCCTTGGTATGCGAACCAAGACAATAGAGAACTTCGAATAAAGAAATTAAAATAAGACTTTGAATTAACTTCGAGTAATAAACTTCTCTTCACACGAAATAAAATTTATAATATTCATAATTATTAATATTTAGACTTTATAAAACTTCATGTAACATATATATATATATATATATATATATATATATATATATCATTCGAAAGATATAATTCGAAATTTATTATTTAAACAAATTAATTCATGCATATATATATATATGAATAATTAAAAGAATATTATTCTGTATGAATGAAATTATTAAAGACTATTAGAGCGTCATAAATAAGTCCGGCGTACCGTCTTATCTCCCCTATTTCTTTGTTATCTCCCCTTCAAAATGCGACGTCTCAAGACCAAGCGCACTCGGAATAATAGCATGCATAAAGCTGTTCTCAATTTTATTAATATTAATGAATAAAAATCTTAATTTATTTTCACAAATCAAATTTACATATCCATAAAAAAAAAAACAAAGATGCAAAGCATATGTATATGAATATTACTAATAATTATTCAATTATTAAGGTCTATTAATTTAGCATTTATTATGTATACATTATAAATAATTTTTCTTTTAAATAAATTTATTAAATAAAAAGAATAAATGCACACATACGTATATGCATATACATATATATATATTTATGTATATATATGTATCTTTATTAAAAGAATAAAATTATTGAAATAAAATTATTGCATGCAATTATTGAATGCGAAATTATAAAAGTATAAGAATAGTATTTGCCGAGTGACTCAGTTATCTCCCCTATTGTTCTCTTATCTCCCCTTCATCCGGTGCAGCTGCGCTCCGAGCTTATCTCCCCTTCATCCGGTCGCCGCATTCCTTTCTTTGTCCGCTGTGACAGATTAAAATAATATTATAATTTCGAACTCCTAGCGTTAATAATTATTATTCTTCATTATAAAATTATTATTTTATGATCAACAATTATTACCAACAATTTATAATTATATTATGCAATTAATCTTTTATAAAATTATGTTAAGCACATTATTTTTGTTAATAACAATGTAATTACAATGATTTGAAGCACCGGAATTTGACGATATTATTAGTAATTATTTTTTATATTATTACACAATAGTTAATGATTACTTTTAAACAAAGCATTTTACAAAGATTATTCATGTCTTAAATGATAAAGAAAAATTCACTGGTTCAAAATATATAAATATATATATATTGCAAAAATTCTGGAAGCTAATAAATTATTGTAAAAGGACTTACCGTTATAATTATATGAACAATGTCTCGACGCACAAGCACAACTGACAGCTCCGCGGTCCCCCACTACGTACCGCGCGCCCACTACGTCATAGCGCGCTTTAAGAAGAGAGACAGCACTAGCGACGGAACAGCCAATGCGCTTCTCTTACCACCTCCAACGCCTGCTTCTTACCACCTCCAACGCCTGCTTCTTACCACCTCCAACGCCTGGAACAGAAGTGGGAATCGACAGTATTTCAAGGAGTGAACCACAGACCGCAGTCGCTAGTTACAATCCACAGAGAGTAGTTGCAAGTTGCATGCGCCGTCTTGTGCGCGCTTTTCATTCAGTCAGTCATTAGCAGTCAAGCTTACCGGACACATACATAATAAGAACTTAGTCGCGATTCTAATTTTTCTTTTGAGACTTAGTCTCTAGATATAATAGAATTGTATAACAAATAATATTTAAATAAAAGTGATTTTTACTCAGCATCTTCGATCTTCTGCCAACTTCTTGAATCGCCCTGTCACTTCTCCAAATCTCCACCGAGGTAGAGCAGTTTTGGGAAAGAACAGCGGTCCTCTCATACATCTGCGAATTCCATCAACCGGTAAGTAATAAAATTCAATAATCAACTAATTATTTCTTTAATGATTCAACTTTAATCTTGCATGACAACTCAACTATTCTTACTACTTTAATAATTTTTCCTGAACCATACCTTACCATTGCACAGACTTTTAGTTTTTCTTTGTGATTGAAACTCCAATTTCAACCGGTCCTCAGTATTAAATACTTAGAGCGTAGCGCCGTTCTGGTCAGTCACTTGATGTGCATTGGGTAGCATACTACTCCTCTGCCGTTTTCATAAAGGGATTCTTTTGAAGAATTTCTTTATGGATTCTGAGCCGCTGTGACGGGACGTCTTGCACATCGATACTTGACCTCGAATGAAAGACTGGCTCTTAGAGGATCTGTCGAAATAATAGACTTTATGCACTGGCTTATAATTTAACTATTAAAATATTCAATTAATTTTATACTTACTTAATATAAGCCAGCCGCTTTTATTTTTATGTCATTAAGTGACATAGTCTGTATCCATATATCCCTTCCTGTCTAGACACTTCTGATCGAATCTGAAAATTTTAAACACAAATTAATAATTCATAATTATCATTCAATATATTTATATACACATTTTAACATTCTTAATACAGAACATATGCTTTTAAAACTCTATTTCAATATTTAATTCATATTTTTACTATATTATTTTAAATCTTTAATATTTTATTTTACCCTAATTATTTTCAATACTTTGTCTTCCGAATATTTTACAGACTCTATTTTTCAAACTCAACTATACTCTCATATTTTTATTAAATCAAATATCCAACTCATTTATTTTATTTTATTTTCTTAACAGGACATACACACTGAGAGTGTATATTTCTATCTTTTATTAATCTAAAATTACTACATCATCGTAAGTAACTATCATACTTAACAAATTATCATTAACACGCACATTTCCATACTAAAATGAACCACCTTTGTAGATGGTAAATTCACGTAGAGTTGATCAGATAACCAATAGAGTTTACTCAGTTCGCGAAGGACGTGTCCGTAGGCGTGAACAGATTCGCCAACGATTTATCAGGAGTGGCGTAACCATTCCTCGCCAACTTTTCGTAGATGTCGATGACATTCCTATAGAAATCGAAACTGCAATCAATAACCACGAGGAATCAGAATTCGAGTTATCATTCGCACCTCTCTCTCTGGATCCAGCGGACATTCCAGAAAATCACGAGCACGACCCCCTTGAGGAACTTAGCAACGAACTTAACAACAGCATAGCAGAAATCGATTCTGACAATCTTAGTGAATGCTCTACGGTCATCCTTGATGAAGTAAATTCAGAAATATTATTCAGCGCCTGGGAAGAGAATGCTGAAATTCACTCGTCAAGAAATATAAACATACAAATCTCACCGCCATCTACTCTTCAAGACTCTCCCCCATCTTCTCCCGTATTATCACCCCTGTGGCCTGGTTACATGCCACCGAGTTACTCTCCATTGACTCTCGAAGACATCGAAGATTTTGAAAGATCAAATTTACAACGAGAAGTCGAGCCCTTATTCTCGGATGAAGAAGAAGCTGACAGGCTCGCCGATGAATACGCAAGTGCCTTAATCGAATCACTCGATAGGTCCATTGCCGAAGATGAAGAGTAAAATCTCTAAACTGTATCAATAAATTTCTACGTCTATTTTTCGTTTTCCATATACATACATTCTATGAAAAATAATCTATACACACAAATATATACCACAAATGTATTTATTAAATTGTTAATAATAAAAATATAAACATATTATATATTTCCAAGAACAAATTGAGTCAGGTTCAATCTACTGTTACGTCCCGCAACAAAAAACATTTACAAATAAATTTTTTCTTTTATTTTCTATTTCTTTCCTTAATTATGTTATAAAGAAAATTAATCTATACTATAAAAAGGGTCTAGTAAACGTATACACTCTTCTATATATCATATTATTAATAATCTCTATAATGAAATTTCACTATACCAGTAGACCTAACCGAAAAACCAGCTATATAGTAGCGATAGATAATGAACACATATACAAATAAAATCAACAAAATGAACCTAACCACAAGTATCAGAAATTTATTGAATAAATCGTAATTAATCATTAAATAAAAAGAGAAATTATAAAATGAAGAATTTTAGAAATTATATACACATATATATATATATATATATATATTTATTAGTTGATTAATATAACAAAATTCAACAAAGATTCATTTTGTTAAATAAAAATAAATATACTAACAATTAAAAAGAAAATAAATGCTTACAATAGATTTAAGCTTCTGTCGAAACGTAGTAAGTAGAATCAGCTATCTTCCCATATATGCGATTCATATCCTTTGAAAGAATGCCTTTCTCCTTGTTATAAATGTATATAATTCATCTGAAGAATCTGTGAAAAATTAATTAATATAAGCCGAATGCAATAAATTCTAATTAAACATTTTCTTCAAGCAAAAGACGTAATTGTCATCAAAATTTAAAAGTTCTCAATAATTAATATTAATAAGATCATTTTACAAAACCCCTTTTCCATAATGATAAAAGGAAATAATAAAAATATAATATAAACTCGGAAATTTAACCATATAAACAAAATTCAATATAAATTTAATTTATATACTTAAAACCGAATAAAATTCATATATAAATAAATTTAATAAATATTCCTTACACTTCACGATATACATATAATAAACAATAAAAATTTATAAAGAATTAAAGTACTAAGTATAAAATCAATACATATGATATAACTAAATAATCAAATGAATAATTATATGAATGCTAGACATCTTCATTAACAGTATTAATAAGCAGCTGATAGTTTGCATGAATAATCAAAATTGTCAATAGAGTCATTAATAAATATCCATGAAAAATTCAAATACAAATATAAGGTATAAACTATATATATATAGTATATGTGAAATACATACAATAAAGTTTCGTAAAACAAACACTTAAAAATAAAATATTTAACTCAACATTAGTATATTGAGGCCTTTTCAAATCAATGTAATAAATTTTAACAACCCAATTAGGACATTGTCCGAGTAAATAAAACTTAAAATAATAATTAAACAAATTAAAATCCAAAACGCATTAACCATCTCAATATAACAAGTGATTTTGATCTCCAGGAAACTCAATAAACATTTCACATAAAACCATATATACATATATACAATAAATAATAATTTTATTCAGTTAAATGATTAATTTAAAATTTCGGACAAGAACGATAAATATTAACATAAAGAATGAATTTAACGCTTACATCTTTCAATACGAGAATAATATTCATAAAGTCCGAACTGGTAGAAATCAATTGAAATATTGAATAATAGTATATAGCGATTCTCTTTTCAAAAAGACCATTTTTGATTCTGAGAACCTGTAAAAGAAATAAAATAATTAATATACATATTAAAAATAATAATTATTATTCTACATGGACATTATTGAAATAAATGAAATAAAGAAAATAATTACTCATTCAAAGATTCAACATTTTAAATAATTAATTAAAATAAAATAGAAGACTTTTAATTATACGATCATTTTAAATTAATGATTATCAAATATACTTATATATACATATATATCATAAGTAATTTATTATGCAAAAGTTAAAACTAATAAATCAATAATAAAAAATTATAGAAAATAAAACTATTGAACAAATAACATACACGTACGTAAGAATATAGCATATGGCAGTAACAAATTTTATAATTAAATTTTACTCTAATATAATCAACTAATTATGTGACAAAAGGTATTATGACCTTAATTCAATTAAATGTAGCAAACCCAATATTGCAAGAATAATGAGTCAATTAAATAACTAAATAATAATTTAAATCAATCTCACCTAAATATCAAATAAAATTTCTCGTAACATCTTTATATGGTAAAGTCATCCATAATCCCAGCGCTGTTTAACTTCAAATAATGAAACCTGAAAAATATTTAATAAAAGAATAATATTTGTTCATAATCACACAAAAATACTATAAATAATAAAACGAACAAACAAATTAAATAATAACCAAATGAACATTAACAAAATAAATAAAGAATTAAATAATAAATTCATAGTGTATATTAAAATTTAAAGACTAAGAAAATTTAGAAAACTCAATATTAAAAACGAGACTATAATTATACAAAAATAAATATATATATATATACAATTAAATAAGAAAGCAAAAATTAATTAAAATAAAAAATTCGTACTTAACTCTTTGTCCCATGCAAAATTATAAAAGCCTCTTAAAAGACGTTCAATGCCAACGTTGCGTGTCTCGTTATCTTCCCTTTGGCATGTATGATTTCATCCTATGACTTCACCCTCTGATTCAACGCGAGAACTGTAACAAAGAAATTATAAGTGAGAAATAATATCGATCATATAAGAACACAATAAAAATTAATAAATTACTAATTATCCATAAGAATTATTATTAACAGCAAAAATATAAACCCGTGCACTCTAAATATTATTTTCAAAATAATAAATACATCGACAATAAAATAATTCAATAAGACAAATTAATAAACGACACACTTTATTAAAATCATGCATTAAGAAATTAAAAATATTTAATAAAATAAATTCAATCATGAATAACTACAAATAATACAATATTATAATTAAAGAAATCATTTAATAAATGTAAAATTCTATACTCACGCTTTATTCAAGGCCTCTTAAAGATCAACCTTTGCACATTTAGTGAGCGTGACATTAATTGTATTACCCAGTTTGAAACACCACCCAAAACAATAGAATTATAAATGAGAGAAATAATAATATAACTATAATACTAAAATATTATAAAATAGTTAACAAATATGAATGATTTAATAAATCAAGAAAACTCGTACAAAATTATACAATAAAGCGTTACTTAATGAATATAAATTAAATAAGAAAATAATGAATAAACATATATACAAGTTTATATATATACATATATATAATATATATAAAACCTAATAATAATTAATATTTCAGAAGAAAATCTATTGCGTGAATAATTCAGCATGCAATTTATAATACAGTCTATAGGCATTGTGCGAAAGAAAGGCACTCTTATCTCCCCTCATATTTTTCTGCGCCGACCGCCTTATCTCCCCCTTGGTATGCGAACCAAGACAATAGAGAACTTCGAATAAGGAAATTAAAATAAGACTTTGAATTAACTTCAAGTAATAAACTTCTCTTCACACGAAATAAAATTTATAATATTCATAATTATTAATATTTAGACTTTATAAAACTTCATGTAACATATATATATATATATATATATATATATATATATATCATTCGAAAGATATAATTCGAAATTTATTATTTAAACAAATTAATTCATGCATATATATATATATGAATAATTAAAAGAATATTATTCTGTATGAATGAAATTATTAAAGACTATTAGAGCGTCATAAATAAGTCCGGCGTACCGTCTTATCTCCCCTATTTCTTTGTTATCTCCCCTTCAAAATGCGACGTCTCAAGACCAAGCGCACTCGGAATAATAGCATGCATAAAGCTGTTCTCAATTTTATTAATATTAATGAATAAAAATCTTAATTTATTTTCACAAATCAAATTTACATATCCATAAAAAAAAAACAAAGATGCAAAGCATATGTATATGAATATTACTAATAATTATTCAATTATTAAGGTCTATTAATTTAGCATTTATTATGTATACATTATAAATAATTTTTCTTTTAAATAAATTTATTAAATAAAAAGAATAAATGCACACATACGTATATGCATATACATATATATATATTTATGTATATATATGTATCTTTATTAAAAGAATAAAATTATTGCATGCAATTATTGAATGCGAAATTATAAAAGTATAAGAATAGTATTTACCGAGTGACTCAGTTATCTCCCCTATTGTTCTCTTATCTCCCCTTCATCCGGTGCAGCTGCGCTCCGAGCTTATCTCCCCTTCATCCGGTCGCCGCATTCCTTTCTTTGTCCGCTGTGACAGATTAAAATAATATTATAATTTCGAACTCCTAGCGTTAATAATTATTATTCTTCATTATAAAATTATTATTTTATGATCAACAATTATTACCAACAATTTATAATTATATTATGCAATTAATCTTTTATAAAATTATGTTAACACATTATTTTTGTTAATAACAATGTAATTACAATGATTTGAAGCACCGGAATTTGACGATATTATTAGTAATTATTTTTTATATTATTACACAATAGTTAATGATTACTTTTAAACAAAGCATTTTACAAAGATTATTCATGTCTTAAATGATAAAGAAAAATTCACTGGTTCAAAATATATAAATATATATATTGCAAAAATTCTGGAAGCTAATAAATTATTGTAAAAGGACTTACCGTTATAATTATATGAACAATGTCTCGACGCACAAGCACAACTGACAGCTCCGCGGTCCCCCACTACGTACCGCGCGCCCACTACGTCATAGCGCGCTTTAAGAAGAGAGACAGCACTAGCGACGGAACAGCCAATGCGCTTCTCTTACCACCTCCAACGCCTGCTTCTTACCACCTCCAACGCCTGCTTCTTACACCTCCAACGCCTGGAACAGAAGTGGGAATCGACAGTATTTCAAGGAGTGAACCACAGACCGCAGTCGCTAGTTACAATCCACAGAGAGTAGTTGCAAGTTGCATGCGCCGTCTTGTGCGCGCTTTTCATTCAGTCAGTCATTAGCAGTCAAGCTTACCGGACATACACATAATAAAACTTAGTCGCGATTTTAATTTTTTTTTTGAGACTTAGTCTCTAGATATAATAGAATTGTATAACAATAATATTTAAATAAAAGTGATTTTTACTCACCATCTTCGATCTTCTGCCAACTTCTTGAATCGCCCTGTCACTTCTCCAAATCTCCACCGAGGTAGAGCAGTTTTGGGAAAGAACAGCGGTCCTCTCATACATCTGCGAATTCCATCAACCGGTAAGTAATAAAATTCAATAATCAACTAATTATTTCTTTAATGATTCAACTTTAATCTTGCATGACAACTCAACTATTCTTACTACTTTAATAATTTTTCCTGAACCATACCTTACCATTGCACAGACTTTTAGTTTTTCTTTGTGATTGAAATTCCAATTTCAACCGGTCCTCAGTATTAAATACTTAGAGCGTAGCGCCGTTCTGGTCAGTCACTTGATGTGCATTGGGTAGCATACTACTCCTCTGCCGTTTTCATAAAGGGATTCTTTTGAAGAATTTCTTTATGGATTCTGAGCCGCTGTGACGGGACGTCTTGCACATCGATACTTGACCTCGAATGAAAGACTGGCTCTTAGAGGATCTGTCGAAATAATAGACTTTATGCACTGGCTTATAATTCAATTATTAAAATATTCAATTAATTTTATACTTACTTAATATAAGCCAGCCGCTTTTATTTTTATGTCATTAAGTGACATAGTCTGTATCCATATATCCCTTCCTGTCTAGACACTTCTGATCGAATCTGAAAATTTTAAACACAAATTAATAATTCATAATTATCATTCAATATATTTATATACACATTTAACATTCTTAATACAGAACATATGCTTTTAAAACTCTATTTCAATATTTAATTCATATTTTTACTATATTATTTTAAATCTTTAATATTTTATTTACCCTAATTATTTTCAATACTTTGTCTTCCGAATATTTTACAGACTCTATTTTTCAAACTCAACTATACTCTCATATTTTTATTAAATCAAATATCCAACTCATTTATTTTATTTTATTTTCTTAACAGGACATACACACTGAGAGTGTATATTTCTATCTTTTATTAATCTAAAATTACTACATCATCGTAAGTAACTATCATACTTAACAAATTATCATTAACACGCACATTTCCATACTAAAATGAACCACCTTTGTAGATGGTAAATTCACGTAGAGTTGATCAGATAACCAATAGAGTTTACTCAGTTCGCGAAGGACGTGTCCGTAGGCGTGAACAGATTCGCCAACGATTTATCAGGAGTGGCGTAACCATTCCTCGCCAACTTTTCGTAGATGTCGATGACATTCCTATAGAAATCGAAACTGCAATCAATAACCACGAGGAATCAGAATTCGAGTTATCATTCGCACCTCTCTCTCTGGATCCAGCGGACATTCCAGAAAATCACGAGCACGACCCCCTTGAGGAACTTAGCAACGA
This sequence comes from Camponotus floridanus, assembly GCF_003227725.1. NCBI lineage: Eukaryota > Metazoa > Arthropoda > Insecta > Hymenoptera > Formicidae > Camponotus > Camponotus floridanus. Next base: position 1,554 of record NW_020229461.1, on the reverse strand, counting down.
ACTTAACAACAGCATAGCAGAAATCGATTCTGACAATCTTAGTGAATGCTCTACGGTCATCCTTGATGAAGTAAATTCAGAAATATTATTCAGCGCCTGGGAAGAGAATGCTGAAATTCACTCGTCAAGAAATATAAACATACAAATCTCACCGCCATCTACTCTTCAAGACTCTCCCCCATCTTCTCCCGTATTATCACCCCTGTGGCCTGGTTACATGCCACCGAGTTACTCTCCATTGACTCTCGAAGACATCGAAGATTTTGAAAGATCAAATTTACAACGAGAAGTCGAGCCCTTATTCTCGGATGAAGAAGAAGCTGACAGGCTCGCCGATGAATACGCAAGTGCCTTAATCGAATCACTCGATAGGTCCATTGCCGAAGATGAAGAGTAAAATCTCTAAACTGTATCAATAAATTTCTACGTCTATTTTTCGTTTTCCATATACATACATTCTATGAAAAAATAATCTATACACACAAATATATACCACAAATGTATTTATTAAATTGTTAATAATAAAAATATAAACATATTATATATTTCCAAGAACAAATTGAGTCAGGTTCAATCTACCTAGAGTTTATTTCCAGTCGTCAATCCTCTCACATAAGAAGCGAAATACTCTATCTCTCGGCGTCCCGGGGTATAGCCGGCTTAGCAGGTTGCCCTAGAAAATAAATTGAGAGATAACCTCTGATCGAATGAAATAAAATTTAGTTAGCCTAAATTAGAGTTCGAGACGTAACATTTAATACTTGAATATGTTTTGTCATTTCCTTATGTTACTGCTCTAATCGTTAAGTCTGTTGCCATTGTAGACGACGTATAAGCATCTTCTACAATGAGATTTAAGGCGTAAGACTTAAGGAATTGACCAATCACAATCGAATATTCTTTAATAATTGACCGGATTGGTCATTTTCTAAAGACTTACGCATTAAAACTTATTATAGACGCTACATTAACCGTTGCCTACAAATGAAATTTTAAGGAGACTTAAGTCGTAAGATTTAAGAAATTGACCAATTACAGTCAAATATTAAGAAAATATTCGATTGTGATTGGTCAATTTCTTAAGACTTACGCCTTAAAAACTAATTATAGACGCTTACATTAAGCGTCGTCTACAATGAAATTTTAAGGAGAATTAAGGCGTAAGATTTAAGAAATTGACCACTGTCAAGTATTAAGAGAATATTCGATTGTGTTTGGTCAACTTTTTAAATTTTTACGCCTTAAGTCTCCTTAAAATCTCAGTGTAGATGGACGCTTCAAGAGTCGTCTACAATGGCCGTAGCATAAGGTTGTAAGTCGTAAGACTCAAGAAACTGACAAATCACAGTAGAGTATTCTCTTAATATTTGACTGTGATTGGTCAATTTCTTGAATCTTACGCCTTACAAACTTATGCTACGGCCACTTAGGACGACCTTAAAGCACCGTCTACAATGCAGTACAATTAATGAATTATATATGTAACTCAATAAATTGACCAATCACAGTCGAGTATTCTTTTTTGTTTGAATGTGATGGTCAATTCCTTAATTT